>NW_026606930.1:7500-77500 GCF_029890125.1 Rhinichthys klamathensis goyatoka
ATTCACACACACTGCTTCTGATTCACACACACTGCTTCTGATTCACACACACTGCTTCTGATTCACACACACTGCTTCTGATTCACACACACTGCTTCTGATTCACACACACTGCTTTTGATTCACACACACACTGCTTCTGATTCACACACACTGCTTCTGATTCACACACACTGCTTCTGATTCACACACACTGCTTCTGATTCACAAACACACTGCCTCTGATTCACACACACTGCTTCTGATTTACACACACTGCTTCTGATTCACACACACTGCCTCTGATTCACACACACTGCTTCTGATTCACACACACACTGCTTCTGATTCACACACACACTGCTTCTGATTCACACACACTGCTTCTGATTCACACACACACTGCCTCTGATTCACACAGACTGCTTCTGATTCACACACACTGCTTTTGATTCACACACACTGCTTCTGATTCACACACACTGCTTCTGATTCACACACACTGCTTCTGATTCACACACACTGCTTCTGATTCACACACACACTGCTTCTGATTCACACACACTGCTTCTGATTCACACACACTGCTTCTGATTCACACACACTGCTTCTGATTCACACACACTGCCTCTGATTCACACAGACTGGTTTTGATTCACACACACTGCTTCTGATTCACACACACTGCTTCTGATTCACACAGACTGCTTCTGATTCACACACACACTGCTTCTGATTCACACACACTGCTTCTGATTCACACACACTGCTTCTGATTCACACACACTGCTTCTGATTCACACACACTGCTTCTGATTCACACACACACTGCCTCTGATTCACACACACTGCTTCTGATTCACACACACACTGCTTCTGATTCACACACACTGCTTCTGATTCACACACACTGCTTCTGATTCACACACACTGCTTCTGATTCACACACACTGCCTCTGATTCACACAGACTGCTTCTGATTCACACACACTGCTTCTGATTCACACACACTGCTTCTGATTCACACACACTGCTTCTGATTCACACACACTGCTTCTGATTCACACACACTGCCTCTGATTCACACAGACTGCTTCTGATTCACACACACTCCTTCTGATTCACACACACTGCTTCTGATTCACACACACTGCTTCTGATTCACACACACTGCCTCTGATTCACACACACTGCTTCTGATTCACACACACTGCTTCTGATACACTGCTTCTGATTCACACACACTGCTTCTGATTCACACACACTGCTTCTGATTCACACACACTGCTTCTGATTCACACACACTGCTTCTGATTCACACACACTGCTTCTGATTCACACACACTGCTTCTGATTCACACACACACTGCTTCTGATTCACACACGCTGCTTCTAGATGCTTCTTCGCCAGCAACACTCCTGTTAATCTTCTGTAGAGACACGCTCGCTTTATATGATCAGCACATTTCATTAAGGCTTTTTTACATTTAAAGTTTGATCGGTGAACATAAACAGAAGCTCAATCACACGTGACGTGAGATCTCATTGGCTCTAGAGATTCCGTTTAGCATATATGAGTCGTTGATCAATCTGATGCTGGATAACAAAATTACCTTTTAGAGCACTAGACGGTTGAGTTTGTCATTTGGGACACAACCATAGTTTCTTTCTAGGACATCCGTCACATATCAGATACAGTGCTGTGCTAAAGTCTCAGACACTTCAGTTCAACATGTAAAATTGTTTAAAACATACACTATATTGCCAAAAAGATTGAATTCAGGTGTTCCTATCACTTCCATGGCCACAGTTGTATGAAATTAAGCACCAAGGCCACCTGTGCAATAAGTCCATTCGTTAAATTTCCTCAATCCTAAATATTCCAGTGTCAACTGTTATTGGTATTATAACAAAGTGGAAGCAATTGGGGAAACTCAGCCACATAACTCAGCCACATAAATCCCAGAGCGGGTCAGCGCATGAGGAGGCTCACAGTGCGCAGAAGTCGCCAACTTTCTGCAGAGTCAACAGCTACAGACCTCTAAACTTCTGTGGCCTTCAGATTAGCTCAAGAATGGGTTTGCATATGGCATATCACGCTTCTCTGTCTGCCAATCCGATGAACGAGTCTGGGTTTGGCCAGTTGCCAGGAGAACGGTACTTGCCTGACTGCATTGTGCCAAGTGTAAAGTTTGGTGGAGGGGGGATTATGGTTTGGGGTTGTTTGGTGGAGGGGGGATTATGGTGTGGGGTTGTTTGGTGGAGGGGGGATTATGGTGTGGGGTTGTTTGGTGAAGGGGGGATTATGGTGTGGGGTTGTTTGGTGGAGGGGGGATTATGGTGTGGGGTTGTTTGGTGGAGGGGGGATTATGGTGTGGTGTTGTTTGGTGGAGGGGGGATTATGGTGTGGGGTTGTTTGGTGGAGGGGGGATTATGGTGTGGTGTTGTTTGGTGGAGGGGGGATTATGGTGTGGGGTTGTTTGGTGGAGGGGGGATTATGGTGTGGTGTTGTTTGGTGGAGGGGGGATTATGGTGTGGTGTTGTTTGGTGGAGGGGGGATTAGGGTGTGGTGTTGTTTGGTGGAGGGGGGATTATGGTGTGGTGTTGTTTGGTGGAGGGGGGATTAGGGTGTGGGGTTGTTTGGTGGAGGGGGGATTAGGGTGTGGGGTTGTTTGGTGGAGGGGGGATTATGGTGTGGGGTTGTTTGGTGGAGGGGGGATTATGGTGTGGGTTTGTTTGGTGGAGGGGGCATTATGGTGTGGTGGAGGGGGGATTATGGTGTAGGGTTGTTTGGTGGAGGGGGGATTATGGTATGGGTTTGTTTGGTGGAGGGGGATTATGGTGTGGGGTTGTTTGGTGGAGGGGGGATTATGGTGTGGGGTTGTTTTTCAGGGGTTGGCCTCTTAGTTCCAGTGAAAGGAACTCTTAATGCTTCAGCATACCAAGACATTTTGGACAATTTCATGCTCCCAACTTTGTGGGAAGAGTTTGTGGATGTTCCTGTTCCAACATGACTGTGCTCCAGTGCACAAAGCAGGACCATAAAGACATGGATGAGGAGTTTGGTGTGGAGGAACTGGACTGGCCTTCACAGAGTCCTGACCTCGACCCGATAGAACAGCTTAGGGATGAGTTAGAGCGGAGACTGAGAGCTGCCCGTCCAACATCAGTGCTGGACCTCACTAATGAGCTTCTAGAAGAATGGCCAAACATCCCCATAAACACACTAAACCTTGTGGAAAGCCTTCCCAGAAGAGTTGTAGCTGTTATAGCTGCAAAAGGTGTACAACTCCATATTAAACCCTACAGATTAAGAATGGGATGTCATTAAAGTTCATGTGCATTTAAAGGCAGACGTCCCTAAACTTTTGGCAATATAGTGTATTCGTTTAAAGAGGTTTATGGTTGAATTCAAGCTTCATCGACTCATGAGCCGGTTGAGTTTGTGAAGTGTTGCTGGCAGCGCTGCAGTCGTGTCTCTCTCTGATTACGCATTGATGTCGCTCAGTCTCAGCTCACTCTGTTCTTATGCTGCTTTGAGTTTGTGTGATTGTAGCTGTTGATGTTGATCGCTCGAATCTGAACCGCGTATGACCTCTGACCTCTGGTGTCCGGCAGACGGCGGCGAAGGCTCTGGAGGTCTCGCACCAGCAGCACGGGTTCCTCTCGGTGACCTACACGCAGGCCGTTACTCGGAACGTGCGGCACAAGCTGACGGCGCGGCAAGAGCGAGTGTCCCAGAGGCTGAGCGAGGACGGGACGGACGGGTCGCCGCAGTACCTGCACGAGATCCTGCTCACGGCGCAACCCTTCGACCTGGTGCTGTCCTGCCCCCTGCTGGTGAGGCTGGCGCAGGTCTTCCACGTGTCCCCCCCTCCGCCGCTGCGTCCCGTCAGAGAGAGCGTCTCCGCCGGACACCCGATGACGGGACACTCGCTGTCCTCCAGCAGCCTCCCGCTCATCTACCTCAACACCAGCGTGATCCGGGTGTTCTGCCCTCTGGAAGACACGACCAGCAGCACACGTGAGTCTCACTCTATCACACACTCACACACTGATGATGAGGAGGAGGATGATGATGTGTGTTTGTGTTCAGATTCACAGATGAAGCACAGGAAGGAAGACACGGTCGTGTTGAAGATTGGATCTGTGAGCGTCGCTCCTCAGGCTGATAATCCACTGCCGCGCTCCGTACTGCGCAAAGACATCTACCAGTGAGTCTGTCCGTCTGTCTATCTCTCTGTATCTGTGTGTCTGTGTGTGTGTGTATCTGTCTGTCTCTCTGTCTCTCTGTCTGTCTGTCTGTCTGTGTGTGTGTGTATCTGTCTGTCTCTCTGTCTGTCTGTCCGTCTGTCTATCTCTCTGTATCTGTCTGTCTGTGTGTGTGTGTATCTGTCTGTCTCTCTGTCTGTCTGTCTGTCTGTCTCTCTGGCTGCCTGCCTGTCTGTCTGCCTGTCTGTCTGTCTGTATCCGTCTGTCTCTCTGGCTGTCTGTATCTGTCTGTATGTCACAGCTGGCGCAATGATGTGACATTAAGGAGAGACGACACAGAAGAATGAAACAAAAGTAACATTCTCAAAACTGACACACCGATCTGGCAAACTGCTCAAGCAACAACTTACTAGCGCCCGACTAGCTGCACTGCGTTGCTTAAATAGGAGCCAAGACAGGATTCAGGTGTTCTCAGACCACGCCCCAATCACCAATCAAACCTTTAAAGAGAAACAAAACAACCAAACCCACACAAAACAATCTGAATCCTAACACTGTATCTGTCTGTCTGTCTGTCTGTGAGAGAGAGTGTGTGTGTGAGAGAGAGAGAGAGAGAGAGAGAGAGAGAGAGAGAGAGAGAGAGAGAGAGAGAGAGAGAGAGAGAGAGAGAGAGAGAGAGAGAGAGAGAGAGAGAGAAAGAGTAGTTCTGCCCTACAAAGCAAAAAGGCAGTAACTGCATTTTTGGTCAAAAATGAGTTATTATCATTTTCATGACATTCAAGGCATCCTTTCTTATGTGACAAAACATCTTATCTCAAATGTGTGTCGTTTTGGAGAAAAATGGTAGTCGTTTGTACAGTAACTGCAAAAAGCCCTAGTGAAACAAAGCAAGAGTACAGTAACATCCATTACTGTATTCTTGCTATGTTTTACCTAACAAAAAATAACTGTGTTGCTGCGCAGTGTAGTTACTGTTGCCATGGTGAACACATAGCTGATTTCGCAGCATCCTCACGGGACGGTTTTAACATTTGCAATTTCACGCTTCTAACTTATTCACACAAATTTAGTTTGAGATGCAGTGTTTCCCCTAATTGTTCTCCTACCAAACTAACACACACACACACACACACACACACACACACGCGCGCGCGCTGAAGCACGTGTGTGACGATCGAGCTGCTTTTTTGCCTATATGAGGACACGGTCTTCACGGCAACCCGTCAAAATAAAAGTTCGGTTTAACTTGACAAGAAATATATTACTGCTGTACAGTAGAATTTAGAAACGTCTCAATGTAATAATAATACTAACACTACAAATAAATTAAGATTAAAACTTAATTTTTAAAGGAATAATCACAATTTTTCTTTAATGTTTTAATTTTAACAGTAAAGCTCATTGTGCAGCATGTTGTTTGACCAAAAATGTTTGTTTTTAAAATATTGCATAAGTTTAATAATAGTTTATAATAAAAGTTTCATGATTTCAATTAATTAGACATGATTTTTGATTACTAAAAATTTACACCACATATCCGTAACACGCCCGCTCCCCAACACTAGTTTCGCAACACAAAATTTTTGAAAATGTTGTCCAAATGGTTCCAATTATTTCAAACACAGTGTATTGACTCAGAGGCCAGGTTGTGGCAAAATAGTTTTTGGAGAATCTGTAGTTACTGCCTTTTCCCTTGGTATGGTGCCACGTTTTTTGTAAGTAATACAAAGCAAGAATACAGTAACTGCAAAATAGGGGTAAAATATCAAATTAAATATGAGGATTGATATGTACAAAGAATAAGCTTATATAAATTAACAAAACAGCCACATGTCCAATAATCTACCTACAACTACTTAGGCTGGATGACAGGATAACTTTTAAGTCATTTTTCTCTGTTCTGCACTCTGCGTAGTTACTGCCTTTTTGCTTTGTAGGGCAGAGTTGTGGTCTCTCTGATGCTATTCTGAGATGCTCCCACTGTGAGAATCACAACCACAACACTTAAATTCACACTTTAACACACACCCACACACACACACACATCTCTTGTCTGAAAGTGCAAGAAAACTACAAGGAAGCCGGCATTAACAGAACTAATGATCTTTTACTTGAATTCAAGATTATTCTTTCAAGAGTTAAGCATTTCTAATGGAAGTGCAGAATAGATATTTCTCAGCTGGTGGATGTTGGAACGAGTGGGTTGGTTATGGTTAACTAGGGTTAGGTTTAATTATTCATGTTCATTAACCCCTGGGGTCAGTGCGATAAGAAATAACTCAGTCGATTTTTGTCATACAGGCAAGTGTTATACATCATTCAAAACTGTTAAATGTCTACTTTTATTTGTTTACACTCATAATAAAAACAAAATGTCCACCTTTTCGTAAAATAAAGAAATTAAACATGATGCGCATTCTGCCGTCTCTCAGTGTGAAGTTCATTCTGAAATGGGACAGAAAATGAACTGTAACTCAGTGAATACTTTCCACACAGACATGAGAGATATGTTTTTACAAAGCTTGAAGTGTCTATTTCTAAATTATGTAAATCATATCAAAAACAAATATTCTCTGTTTAAGTAATCAGTATGAAAGCAACGAGAGGTACAGTTTCTCAGGCGCGTCCTCATTACCTCTAATGTGACCACATCCACTCGCGCACAAGCGATCCACATGCTAATCGTCCATGTGAAGGAATGCGGACCTGTAAACGCCCTCATTACCTCAAAACAAAACTTCATGCTTCCTCTGCTTTTCATCGAGTTTGGAAGACACACTGTGAGTTTACCTTGGATTTACCTCAGAAGAGGAAGAACATGGTTTGAAGATAAGAAAGATTTTTAAGGTAAGACATTGTTCCATTGTTGCACATTGTACTATTTAAACTGTTGCTAGACTAAAATGTATGAAATCGACAGAAACATATTGAAATATGAACTATAGACAGGTAGGAAACCTTTCAATGCTAAATAAATATACATGTACAACACAAGGATGTTTTTATGCTCGATAATATAAAACACAGCATGATATAAAAGCAGTATGAGTGTTTACACTAACATGATGAATATTACAATTTTTAGACCCGTGTTTACTGTTCAACACTGTTCGTGGACATCTGCTCAAACGTAGATGTTTATAATGTGGTAACAATAATGTTTCAATCGCTTCAGTAAATGTTCTCTGCACGTGCTGTGAGTTTGGGTCACTCACGCTGTGCATTTGAAAAGCAAAACGTACCAAACATTAGGCTACATGATTTTACTCCAATCTCATTTCATAACGTCATAATGAGTGAAAACATTTGAAGTAACATGATAATCCATATATGTCTCTCTAGTGTAGTGTATTGAAGTGTTCCTTTTTAATGATTTATCGTTATAGGCCGCCTGCATTTCTGTAAAGTAAAATTATTATTATTGTTATTATTATTTTATGCAGTCCTACAAGTATATGCCTACAAGGCACAACAAACCTGGTGTTCATTATATATATAAAACAAAAAATTTTGTGTGAATTTTAAATCACAATTTTAACCAGTAAAATCACATTTAGATTTTCTTCCCCAAATCGTGCAGCCCGATAGTTTCTCCTGATATCGGCGTGTTCACAGTTGTTTTTTGGGGTTTTTTTTTACAGGAACCAGATGCCACCGATGAGTCCTGCTGACTTAAACATTCACATGAGTCTCTACATGAACATGGTCAAATGAAAAAAGCGAACACCTTGGAAAAGACAGGTATGTTGAACAGGAACTGTTTCAGGGATGGCAGAAAGTCTCTCTGTTTAGATCAATGTGTTTAATAATGTGCCTTTTTGTCCTTCGTTATGAATCTTTAGATAATGTTTTGTTGTAAATAAATCCAAACAATCAAAAAGCCATTCTTTTAATCTCTCATTCTTTGTCCCTCAAGGCTCAATTCTTCCACCACTCCTGTTCAACCTGTATATGCTCCCAATGAGCCAAATAATGAGAAAGAACCAAATCTCTTACCACAGCTATGCAGACGACACACAGCTCTACTTAGCCCTATCGCCTAACGACTACAGCCCCATTGACTCCCTGTGCCAATGCATTGATGAAGTCAACGGTTGGATGTGCCAAAACTTTCTTCAGTTAAACAAAGACAAAACTGAAGTCATTGCGTTTGGAAACAAAGATGAAGTTCTCAAGTTGAATGCATACCTTGACGCTAGGGGTCTAACAACTAAAAATCAAGTCAGGAATCTTGGTGTGTCTCTAGAGTCAGACCTTAGTTTCAGTAGTCATGTCAAAGCAATAACTAAATCAGCATACTATCATCAAAATATTTCAAGAATTAGATGCTTTGTTTCCAGTCAAGACTTAGAGAAACTTGTTCATGCTTTCATCACCAGCAGGGTGGATTATTGTAATGGACTCCTCACTGGCCTTCCTAAAAACACCATCAGACAGTTGCAGCTCATACAGAACGCTGCTGCCAGGCTTCTGAGCAGGACCAGAAAATATGAACATATCACACCAGTCCTCAGATCTTTACACTGGCTCCCAGTTACATTTAGGATTGATTTTAAAGTATTATTACTAGTGCTGTCAAACGATTAAAATATTTAATCGCGATTAATCGCATTAATGTCATAGTTAACTCACGATTAATCGCGATTAATCGCACATTTTTATCCATTCTAAATGTCTCTTGATTTCTTTTTGTCCCATTATTTTTTATCATTTTAATGCTCTTATCAACATGGAAAAGTGGATCGGCTTGCTTTGTGCAAATGTTTTTTATTGAAAACAACATTGGCATATACTGTGTTCACACTTTTATTTCAACATTCTCACTTGGAGCAAATAATCTCTCACACAATGTAACACTGTCCATCAATAAAAGGGTGAAAGAAATACTGACGAGGTCCTGATATTGACGAGGGGGCGGAGAATTCGCATCAGCTGTGTGTGTGTGTGTGTGTGTGTGTGTGTGTGTGTGTCCTTGGCCATCATCAAGTGGTATTTCAGACTGGACGTGCTGCGATGATAGCTCAGTTCACAATGACAAAACACACAGATCACTTTAGTCTCGTCAATGGAACCATTTGGCAACTTTTTCAAAGTAAACTTTCCATTCAGAATCTTATTGGCATCCATTTCTCGTCATCCACTCAAAACGTAACGTTAACCTACTATTTGGCCGGCTCGCAAGCCTAAACAAGTGTGTGCGGCGTCGTGCCTGTTGTTTTCTTTCCGGTCTAGCTAGATCCGCTTGCGCTTTGGTCGACGAAGCAACAAAACGTCCTCGCGCGGCGCAAGCCATTGAAATGAATGGGTTTCATAGCGCCGCGTCCTGTTGCAAAAGCATGTGAAAAAAACTACAAAGTTTGCTAGGCCAAAAAGCCAAAGTTAATTGCGCGATAAAAAGATTAACGCCGTTAAAATGGGTTTGCGTTAACGCCGTTAATAACGCGTTTAACTGACAGCCCTAATTATTACTGGTATATAAATCATTCAATGGGTTAGGACCTCAATATATTGCAGATATGCTCACTGAATATAAACCTAACAGATCACTCAGATCATTAGGATCACATCAGCTAGAGACACCAAGGGTTCACTCTAAGCATGGAGAGTCTGCTTTAGCTATTATGCTGGAACACCTTCCAGAGGAGATCAGATGTGCTCCTACAGTAGTCACATTCAAATCCAGACTCAAAACACTTCTGTTTAGCTATGCATTTACTGAATGAGCATTGCGCCATTGTTCGTCCGACTGTTTTTACTGTACTGCTTTTTTTTATTATTATTATTTTTTAATAATCTCTGTTAGAGATTTTGAAGGAGAGCGGGAGAGTCTTCACTCCGATGAGGCGAGTGAAGGAATAAGTTAGTTATACTGCTGAGAGTATAAGAAGTCGCTGAGAGCGTCGTTAAGGGTAACGGCAGCAGACAGCGCATGCGAAGCGTCTGTGGGGAAGCGCATTACTGGTGTAGCACCACCCCAGCAGAGTACGTCCCTGGGCTAGAGGTCCAGTGGCACCGTAAACCGGCTCAATCTCTTCCATCTCAGATAGGGGATCCCCGAATTTAGTGAATCAGGCAGTTAGGGATACTAACATCAAATAGGGTTGTTTGCCAGGGATGCATCAGGAACGATTCCGAGAGAAAAATAAAAGAAGTTGTGACCCAAATTGGCGTGGACCAGTATTACTTTATTTTATTTTTTATTCTAAACTGTTTTAATTATTCTTATTTGTTTTGATTATTTTAATTTCTTCTATGTAAAGCACTTTGAATTACCATTGTGTTTGAAATGTGCTATATAAATAAACTTGCCTTGCCTTGCCTTCTGATTCCCTCGCAGTCCCACCTGATAGGGCCATTATGGGAGGGTCTTTGTCTTCCCTGACCCCAGAGGGTTAACGACGACAGTGGGGCTTCGACTGCCTTAGTCAAACGGGTTGGCGTGTATGGTTGAGTTGCGGAGGAGATTGTGGCGTTAGAGATTGGGGTTAGGAGATTATGGTTAGGTCACATCAAGGGTTTATGCCACTGAACTACGAGGAAGGAGTAACCTCAGCAGCAGGAGGGATCTCAAGCACAATAGAAAGAAAGAAACGCTGATGAACAGGTAAGTAAGCTGGGCTAAGTTGAGTGGGGGACGGAGGGGGGTGACTCTGGGACGCCAGAATCACTGTTGAGCCCTCTTGAGGTGTCGTGGGCCAGTCGACGAAACACTGAGGACGGAAGGTGCCCACTTGCACCTTCCGCACTGTGGTTGATCAGCGGAGCCAGCATCACAGTTGTGTGTGACACTACTGTTACCAAATAAAGTGTTGGCTTTGTATAATTAATTTGTCTATATCTACTCCTATTGCTGTTATTGTCTTTGTGTCGTCCTCCCTGTTGTACGTCATAATTGAACAAATCTATGCTTTCAGTTTGTTGATCTGGATATCAGTGAAATGTGTTTCAATGAGAGCAGAAACTAATAAAGCATAAAACTGAGCTGAACACACGACACAAATAACACTACAGCAATAACAGCAGACAGACAGATGAACTGTAGAAACACTCCTGTGAGTCTGTTGTGAGCATTTGTGTCTGATCTGCTTCATTACACATCTGATCACTTACATCAACATGATTCATGCTGGAGGTCAAAGTTCAACCTCTGTCTCAGTGTTCCAGTGAGATAATGATCTGCCCCTCCCTGCCTGTCTCTCTCTCTTTACCCTTGTCTCACTCCCTGCCTGTCTGACTCCCTGCCTGTCTGACTCCCTGCCTGTCTGACTCCCTGCCTATCTCACTCCCTGCCTGTCACACTCCCTGCCTGTCTCTCTCTCTTTACCCTTGTCTCACTCCCTGCCTGTCTCACTCCCTGCCTGTCTCTCTCTCTTTACCCTTGTCTCACTCCCTGCCTATCTCACTCCCTGCCTGTCTCTCTCTCTTTACCCTTGTCTCACTCCCTGCCTGTCTGACTCCCTGCCTATCTTACTCCCTGCCTGTCTGACTCCCTGCCTGTCTCACTCCCTGCCTGTCTGACTCCCTGCCTGTCTCACTCCCTGCCTATCTTACTCCCTGCCTGTCTGACTCCCTGCCTGTCTCACCCCCTGCCTGTCTGACAACATGCCTATCTCACTCCCTGCCTGTCTGACTCTACCTGTCTGACTCCCTGCCTATTTCACTCCCTGCCTGTCTGACTCCCTGCCTGTCTCACTCCCTGCCTGTCTGTCTCACTCCCTGCCTGTCTGACAACCTGCCTATCTCACTCCCTGCTTGTAAGAGCCAAGTGCTGCTTTGTATTCAGGTTGTAATTCCTTTTCTCTAACACAGGGTGGCGCATGTCTGTAATTTAATATAAAGGTAGCAAATACAATATTTTGGTAGGTGTTTTGACCCGGAAGGGCAAAGGGTTTTTGACCGCTTGCGCGCGGCTCCTTGTATTGTTATGCTGATGGGAACTGCTGTGGACAAGGCGCTGTATGGCAATAAATCAGGACCACGTTGGATATCAACATTTGTCTACATGCGTTTGTTTAGCATAGGGCAATCAAGTGAGCGTAGCACTCGTAACATCTAGCGTGTCAACCAGGCTTCTCCGGGTTCAGGCACCTCAGTAGTTCGGTAAAGAACCGAACTCCTTAAAACTGCCTGTCTGACTCTCTGCCTGTCTGACTCTCTGCCTGTCTCACTCCCTGCCTGTCTGACTCACTGCCTGTCTCACTCCCTGCTTGTCTCACTCCCTGCTTGTCTGACTCCCTGCCTATCTCACTCCCTGCCTGTCTGACTCCCTGCCTGTCTGACTCCCTGCCTGTCTAACTCCCTGCCTGTCTGACTCCCTGCCTGTCTGACTCCCTGCCTGTCTGACTTCCTGCCTGTCTGACTCGCTGCCTATCTCACTCCCTGCCTGTCTGACTCCCTGCCTGTCTGACTCCCTGCCTGTCTGACTCCCTGCCTGTCTGACTTCCTGCCTGTCTGACTCGCTGCCTATCTCACTCCCTGCCTGTCTGACTCCCTGCCTGTCTCACTCCCTGCTTGTCTGACTCCCTGCCTGTCTGACTCCCTGCCTGTCTGACTCCCTGCCTGTCTGACTCCCTGCCTGTCTGACTCCCTGCCTGTCTGACTTCCTGCCTGTCTGACTCGCTGCCTATCTCACTCCCTGCCTGTCTCACTCCCTGCCTGTCTGACTCCCTGCCTATCTCACTCCCTGCCTGTCTGACTCCTTGCCTATCTCACTCCCTGCCTGTCTCACTCCCTGCCTGTCTGAATCCCTGCCTGTCTCACTCCCTGCCTGTCTCACTCCCTGCCTGTCTCACTCCCTGCCTGTCTCACTCCCTGCCTGTCTGACTCCCTGCCTGTCTCACTCCCTTCCTGTCTGACTCCCTGCTTGTCTCACTCCCTGCCTGTCTGACTCCCTGCCTGTCTCTCTTTGTCTCTTTCTCTGTCTCTGTCTCTCTCTCTGTTGAGCACATGGCTGTTTTCGTCGTGTGTTTACAGGCTGTTTGTGTCATATAAACTCGGTGGGAGATAAATGACCTGAGCAATTAAGATGTTGAAATGCGAGTTGAAACCCAGTGAGATTGTAGCAGCGGCAGGTTATTCCCACAGCTCTCTCTCTCTCTCTCTCAGCTTGCTCGTCCTGCTGTCGACATGCGGCGAGTTACGGCTCTCAGGAGGGCAGAGGAGGCTCTGCGGTGACGATGATGATGATGATGATGTGTGTATGAGGATATTAAACTCTTATCAGTCTAATGGAGAACAGGCGTGTGTTTGGCCTGCAGGAAGGGCTGAGAACATGAGTGTGAGAACATGCTTCCAGCTTCACCATCATCATCATCACAGCCTGTCATTTCCAGCGTGTCCTGCGGAGCGGATCCGCACTCAACACCACGGTACCGTCTCTCCGCTGCTGCTCTCGCCACTAATTACTCTCATTTAGTTTAAATTAAATGTAATTGAGAATTTGAGTGTGGCAGTAAATCTCTGCTGTGCAGTTCTCGGTTCAGAGGCGACCGCAGCCTGTGTGGGTCATGATGTCATCAGACGTGAGTCAGGTGGTGTGAGAATCTCCTCGGGAGCTCGAAAGACAAACACACACGCTCACATGAGAAACTATCACACACTATATTTAGCATAAAGACAGATAAAGTTCAGCCGAAAATCATCATTCTGTCATCATTCACTCACCCTCATGTCGTTCAAACCTTCTGCGAAACACAAAAGAAAATATTTTGATGAAAGTCGATGGGGTCCAATGTTGTTTGGTTCCCAACATTTTTCAAAATATCAGAAGAAAGAAAGTCTTGTATGGCATGATGGAGAGTAAATGACAGAATGATGATTTCTTTGTCAACTATCACTATTTACATGATAATAATATAGCACACTTTATACACACTCATGAAGCACATATGTCTTGATGTGTGTAGTGTGTCGTCCTCCCGTGTGTCGCTGTGAATGTGATCGATCGCTGTCACCATAGAAACGGCTGAGTGATGCGTGTTGATGGAGTCTCTCAGTGAATATGTTTATGAACACTGGTGAGAAACATCAGATCTCCTCGAGCGCTCCGCACATCTGGAGGCGTTTAGGAACACAGGCCGTGTTTAAAGCAGCAGCGCAGCGGGCCAGAGCAAATAAACACATCACATCACTGCTGATGTCACACACACACATACTCACACACATGCACACACACGCGCACACACTCACGCACACACACACACACACACACACACACACACTCGCACACACACAAACACACACACACACACACTCACACACACAGCTACTATATTACACAGATCTGTGTGTGTGTGTGTATGTGCTGCTGCAGCATTGATCACACCTCACACTCTCAACTCTGTCAATTCAATTCAGAAAGCTTTATTGGCATGACAAAAACATAATTTTTAATTGCCAAAGCATTAAAACAATATGGAGTAATGCCTATGTAGAGAAAATAATAATTAAACTAAATAAATGGCTAGATATAGCAAAAAATAAATATATAGCAAAAAAATTATAATAATGAATAAAAGATTATAATACAAAAATCATGTAACAACTAAACTCTGTCTCTCTCTCTGTTTCTCTCTCTCTCAGGCGGGCGTTGAATCTGGGCGTGCTGCGTGACCCGGGGTCAGAGGTCGAGGACCGTCAGTATCAGATTGACCTCCAGTGCATCAACATGGGCACGGCTCACTGGGACGACCTGCGGCCGGAGCGTGAGGGGCCGAATGCCAGTTCTCCTGCAGACGCTGAGCGCAGCTCCCAGAATCCTGCGCTGGAGTGGAACATGGCCAGCAGGTGAGCCGCATCATAGAGCACTGAAGTCTGGGTAGTTTCTGGCGACCGCAGCTGATAAAGGTTCAGGACGATGAGCTCATACAGATGAAGAGAGACGCATTGAGACGGGGCGGGGCAACCTGTCACTCAAGGGAGATCCACCAATAGAAAACCACAACCATCCACCCATCCAATCAATTCCTCATGGACAAAATCCGGCTGACTACATCATGTGTTGTGGTCGTGTCTAGGCGCAGGTCCTCCATCTGATCTGGATACGGCCCGGATCCGGCTGACTACATCATGTGTTGTGGTCGTGTCTAGGCGCAGGTCCTCCATCTGATCTGGATACGGCCCGGATCCGGCTGACTACATCATGTGTTGTGGTCGTGTCTAGGCGCAGGTCCTCCATCTGATCTGGATACGGCTGACTACAGTTAACCTTGGAATAAGCAGAAAGACTAACATTAGCGTAGATGCCATTCTTCTTATGATGTAACGAGTACATCGGGTGTTGTAGGAAGTGTTCCCGTTTCCGGCTGACTACAAGTCAAGTCAAGTCATCTTCATTTATATAGCGCTTTTAACAATGAGTTGTTTCAAAGCAGCTTTACAGAGATAAACATATAATTTAAGGTAACAGATTGTTTTGGCGTTATAGCGGTTCTTGAATAATGTTACTTCCAGCTAAAGTTAACTTTGATTGATTCACCTCCGTCGAAATGATCAGACTTTAAACGCGAACCTGTGATTAACGCTGACGGCGTTCACATGCTCATTCAGAATTCTATAGTTATGTGCTTTTTAAAATATGTGCGCAGGTTTGTAATTCATACAACCCAGCCTAAACAAACTACTTTTCTTGCCTATAAATTTTGATACAGAATTTTGTTTTATTTTATCACTTCGGGGTACGCGAGCCGGAATTCACAGCGCTTTATCTGTAGAGTGGGAAAGGGATCCTCCATAGGGAGAGGATAGTGGATACTTCAGCACTGCATTGTCATCGGGTCCAGGCGAATCTCCTTCGTCAGATCTGGACACGGCCTGGATCCGGCAGGCTGCGGGAAAACCTCGGGATAAACAAAGACACTAATATTAGCGTAGATGCCATTCTTCTTATGATGTAGCGAGTACATCAAGATTTAAGGGAAGTGTCATCATGTACATCGTGTACATCATGCGTTGTGGTCGTGTCCAGGCGCAGGTCCTCCATCTGATCTGGATACGGCCCGGATCCGGCTGAGTACATCATGTGTTGTGGTCGTGTCTAGGCGCAGGTCCTGAATCTGATCTGGATACGGCCCGGATCCGGCTGACTACATCATGCGTTGTGGTCGTGTCTAGGCGCAGGTCCTCCATCTGATCTGGATACGGCCCGGATCCGGCTGACTACATCATGCGTTGTGGTCGTGTCTAGGCGCAGGTCCTGAATCTGATCTGGATACGGCCCGGATCCGGCTGACTACATCATGCGATGTGGTCGTGTCTAGGCGCAGGTCCTCCATCTGATCTGGATACAGCCCGGATCCGGCTGAGTACATCATTAGTTGTGGTCGTGTCTAGGCGCAGGTCCTGAATCTGATCTGGATACGGCCCGGATCCGGCTGACTACATCATGTGTTGTGGTCATGTCTAGGCGCAGGTCCTCCATCTGATCTGGATACGGCCCGGATCCGGCTGACTACATCATGCGTTGTGGTCGTGTCTAGGCACAGGTCCTCCATCTGATCTGGATACGGCCCGGATACGGCTGACTACATCATGCGTTGTGGTCGTGTCTAGGCGCAGCTCCTCCATCTGATCTGGATACGGCCCGGATCCGGCTGACTACATCATGCGTTGTGGTCGTGTCTAGGCACAGGTCCTCCATCTGATCTGGATACGGCCCGGATCCGGCTGACTACATCATGCGTTGTGGTCGTGTCCAGGCGCAGGTCCTCCATCTGATCTGGATACGGCCCGGATCCGGCTGAGTACATCATGTGTTGTGGTCGTGTCTAGGCGCAGGTCCTGAATCTGATCTGGATACGGCCCGGATCCGGCTGACTACATCATGCGTTGTGGTCGTGTCTAGGCGCAGGTCCTCCATCTGATCTGGATACGGCCCGGATCCGGCTGACTACATCATGCGTTGTGGTCGTGTCTAGGCGCAGGTCCTGAATCTGATCTGGATACGGCCCGGATCCGGCTGACTACATCATGCGATGTGGTCGTGTCTAGGCGCAGGTCCTCCATCTGATCTGGATACGGCCCGGATCCGGCTGAGTACATCATTAGTTGTGGTCGTGTCTAGGCGCAGGTCCTGAATCTGATCTGGATACGGCCCGGATCCGGCTGACTACATCATGTGTTGTGGTCATGTCTAGGCGCAGGTCCTCCATCTGATCTGGATACGGCCCGGATCCGGCTGACTACATCATGCGTTGTGGTCGTGTCTAGGCACAGGTCCTCCATCTGATCTGGATACGGCCCAGATACGGCTGACTACATCATGCGTTGTGGTCGTGTCTAGGCGCAGCTCCTCCATCTGATCTGGATACGGCCCGGATCCGGCTGACTACATCATGCGTTGTGGTCGTGTCTAGGCACAGGTCCTCCATCTGATCTGGATACGGCCCGAATCCGGCTGACTACATCATGCGTCGTGGTCGTGTCTAGGCACAGGTCCTCCATCTGATCTGGATACGGCCCGGATACGGCTGAGTACATCATGCGTTGTGGTCGTGTCTAGGCGCAGCTCCTCCATCTGATCTGGATACGGCCCGGATCCGGCTGACTACATCATGCGTTGTGGTCGTGTCTAGGCACAGGTCCTCCATCTGATCTGGATACGGCCCGAATCCGGCTGACTACATTATGCGTCGTGGTCGTGTCTAGGCACAGGTCCTCCATCATCTGATCTGGATACGGCCCGGATCCGGCTGACTACATCATGCGTTGTGGTCGTGTCTAGGCGCAGGTCCTCCATTTGATCTGGATACGGCCCGGATCTGGCTGACTACATCATGCGTTGTGGTCGTGTCTAGGCGCAGGTCCACCATCATCTGATCTGGATACGGCCCGGATACGGCTGACTACAGTAAACCTTGGAATAAGCAGAAAGACTAACATTAGCGTAGATGCCATTCTTCTTATGATGTAACGAGTACATCGGGTGTTGTAGGAAGTGTTCCCGGTTCCGGCTGACCTAATCTATGCAGCCTAACAATCATCTAACTGATTTGAATAATAGAAATGTATAATGTTCTATGTGTATGCTAGGTCAAAGAGATGTGTTTGTAGTCTAGCTTTGAACTGACAGAGTGTGTCTGCTTCCCGGACAATGTTAGGAAGACTGTTCCAGAGTTTAGGTGCTAAATAGGAAAGTGATCTACCGCCAGCAGTCGATTTTGATATGCTAGGTATTCATGTACAGCAGCCGAAAGATCACATGATCCCCTGACAGGAAGTAGAATATGTATACTAGTCAACAGCGTTAGTCCTGCACGGGTGGTTTTCAGCTCAGGTCATGTGATCTCTCTGGCACCTGTTCAGGTAACAGGATCCGCTCTCGGCTCTTCAGTGGAAACGCTCCAATCGTGTGCCGGCAGTAATCCCAGAGTTCCCTGCATCTAATCCACTGGCCACCATAAATATTAGAGGCTTCGCTGTTTGATTGTTTTAATAGTAGCAGATGTGGCACCTTATAAAGTGCCGCATGTTTGTTTTACTGCCCACAAATGTTCTCAGAGATCCGATCGGAGTTCATGTGTGGGAGCGGGAGCGTGGGAGCCGTGCGTGCACGTGAGAGTGTGTGTGTGTGTGTGTGTGTGTGTTTGTACCTACTTAATCATATTTTGGGGACAAATTTGTACCCAGAAGTGAGCTAAACTTTTTGGCGACATGTGAAAAACATAAAAAATAAAGTAAATACAGTTTTATAATTGTAAAAATACAGAAAGTTTTCTGTCAGGGTTACAGTATTAATAACTAGCAACATAGAAACAACAGAAATGTGTTTAATGTGTGGGTTCAGAGAGTAGAGTGTGTTCTCTGATAAACAACATTAATGATGTTGATTCATGTTTCGAGTTTGTGTCCTCCTTTGAGTTTGTTTATGAGATGTTTTTGAAGGTTTGATGAAGGTTCAGTGCTGTGAGACTCACAGACAATTATAGAGACACTGAATGTGTGTGTGTGTGTGTGTGTTTGCAGTATCCGACGGCAGCAGGAGAAGCGAGTGATCCTGTCGCCGATCATCACAGATTTCTCTGTGCGAATCACAGCAGCTCCAGCTGTAATTTACCGGAAGCCTCTGGATCATGGCCCAGCGGAGGTACGTGTGTGTGTGTGTGTGTGTGTGCGTGTCTCTCTGTGTGTGTGTGCGTGTGTGTGTGTGTGTGTGTGTGTGTGTGTGTGTGTCTGTGTGTGTGTGTGTGTGTGTGTGTGTGTGTGTGTGTGTGTGTGTGTGTGTGTGTGTGTGTGTGTGTGTGTGTGAGTGTTTTGGGAATATTTGAGCTGAGACAAACAGTTTTTCGGCTTTTGCACAGTAATGCTTCGGCCGTGTGTTTGTTTGCTTTAGTAAAGTTCCATATTTGACCTTAAATACTGGAAATCACTAAACAAACAGCCACTGAATTCACTTTACTCAAACCTGGAAAGAGAATGAGCATCAGGACAGTTATTCAGTGTCTGCAGCTTTAAAAGCTTTAAGTTTGTTCGCAGTCGTCAGATGCCTGTTTAATTCCTGCAGGAAGATTTACGCTTTTCAGGTTTAGTGTTATGGTTAGCGTTAACAGCTTTACAATTATTATAGCCTTCATATTCAGTGATATTAGTGATCTGACTGCACTGACACTATCAGATGAGAACAGAACTCGATCTGAGTAATGACTCTCTCTTCTTCTGTAGAGCTGCTTCACTCCTGACTCTAAGTTTGTCTCATATTTGATGAAGTTTCGTCAGTGATTCTGTTATTCTCCTGTTTATTACAGTAAAGCTGCCCTGTAACGATCTGTACTGTATAAAGCTGTAGAAATAAAGGTCTGTTTAGTGGCAGCTTCAGTTAAACGAGCTCGCTCTCTCGTCCCAGCATGCTCTCTGTCAGTGTGGTGTTCTGTGTGTGATGATCAGCTGACCGTCATCTCCCTTCCCCCCTCTCCCTCTCTCTCTCTCTCTCTCTCTCTCTCCCTCTCTCTCTCTCTCTCTCTCTCTCTCTCTCTCTCTCTCTCTCTCTCTCTCTCTCTCTCTCTCTCTCTCTCTCTCTCTCTCTCTCTGCAGGAGGTGGTGGTGTGTGGCCACAGTCTGGAGATGAACATCACGTCCAGTCTGGATCTGTTTCTCAGCGCGTCTCAGGTTCAGTTACTGCAGCAGCTCCTGCAGGACAACGTGGGGCAGACGACCTGCGACTCGACCACTGCAGACGTACGGGAACGCACACACACACACACACACTCACTCACTCACACACACACACACTCACACAGGTTTGTCTGTTTGTCTGTCTGTCTAGTGTGAGTGAGTGTCTTGAGGTGCTGATGTATGTCTGGTCTCCTCTTTCCATCATGCTCTAGTGTTTACAGAGGAGAGGGGCTCGGCGCCTCAATAAAAGCCTCTCTCACACACTCTAATGGAACGGCATGTAAAAATATTTACGGCAGTGGCCTGTGTGAGGATGGAGGAGAGCGCCTGTCTCTCTCTCTGTGTGTGTGTGTGTGTGTGTCTCTCTCTCTCGCTCTTTCTGTCTCTCTCTCTGTATCTCTGTTTCTCTCTCTCTTTCTCTCTCTTTCTCTCTCTCTTTGTCTGATGTGCAGCTAAAAGCATCTGATCGTGGAGTGCCGTTGACATGCTAGCGCTCAAACACACACACACATCCTGCTGAATAAACAGCACGCACTCATCACATAAACACACACTGAACGCTGATAGAGCGACACACACATCGGTGTAGCGTCTGGGAAACACGCGGCGTCTGGTTTCTCGTGTCGTGTCGAGTGTGTCTCGGGTGTGTGTGGAGCTGAGACGCATCTGGTTCTGATTGTGGGAGTGATGTTGGGCTGAATCATCTCTGCCTCCCTACAGATCCAGAGCGTCACTACCCAGAGTTCACCTGGGTTCAGGACATGAGGTTTAACAGCCTCGTGTGTGTGTGTGTGTTTAATCCACGCCAGAGCGCCCTCCAGTGGCCACACACTCCGTTCTCTCAGTGTTCAGAGGGACAGAGTCCCTGTCGTGTGTCTGAAGAGTCTGGCTAAGAGCCTGAATAAAACACATCTGTGTTAATGACAGACACACACCTGAGGAAGACGACACACACACCTGAGGAAGACGGCACACACCTGAGGAATACGACACACACCTGAGGAAGACGACACACACTTGAGGAAGACCACACACACACCTGAGGAAGACCACACAGCTGAGGAAGACAACACACACCTGAGGAAGACTACACACACCTGAGGAAGACTGCACACACCTGAGGAAGACGACACACACCTGAGGAAGACGACACACACACACACACACCTGAGGAAGACGACACACACACACACCTGAGGAAGACGACGCACCTGATCCCTCGCTCTGCTCCTGATGTGGATCACAGGCGAGTTCTGTTCTGATCCGCTGTCCTGTTACTCGTGTAAAGGAGAAACTCTCCTGATTCCGCATGGGTTCACCCGAGGTCGTGGAGCTGCTGAAGCTCAGGCTGGTGTTCTCCAGGGGTCAGACGTTACGCGGCTCTGACCTCTGATCCCTCTCGCTTACACGCGCCGGGAAGGTCACGTGTGTTTTCTTTCTCTCGCCTGCGTTTGGCTGCTAAACATCTGCGGAGTCAGAGTTTCTCTGCGGCTAATCTCAAATATTTGTGCGCTCTCAGGGTTGGTGTTTTTAGCCTTCCAGTCTGTGTTATGAAACCCGATCGTTCTCTTTTCTCCCGGTGCTCGCTGACCCTCGTACCAGAATCAACTGATAATTGACAGCCAGTCAAAACAGTTCACCTGAATCCAGCGGCGTGGCATATTCCCCGATCCACCTCAGAAACCGGATCTGTTTGAGATCAGTAGCAGCTGAGGCGTTCGCTCATAACGCTTTGGCAAAATTGGCGTGAAACCCCAGATAAAATCATCAGGCGCAGAATTACATTGAAGAGAAACAAATCCGTCTGAGAGTCGGGCCGTCTGACCCGCGGCTCTGGTTTCAGCTCAGGTGCCCGAGGGCAAACGGGGAACGCATGTTAACTCAGGCCGGGTCGAGGAGAGAAAACACGTCTTCCACCTGTATAAGCAGAACCACAGGTTTAGAATAACAGGTGAGAGGAGCGAGTTCAGCTGCGCACGGATCTCCACCGGATGAAGACCTTCAGACGGATGATTTCAGGAAAGGCCCACTTGTTTGATTATTAAATATTTTGGCTAATTTGATTATGCTTTCAACTACCAATAAGAGTACTATACTTTGTGTATTCATACATTTTTATTTTATTTTATATATATTTTATTTTATTTTATTTTTATATTGTATGTTTAAAATGTGTAGTTATTTTTATTTGATCAATTTAATTTCTTATATTGTATTTTTATTTGTAATTATTTTTATTGTATTTTATTTTATTGTATTTTTTTATATTGTATTTTTATTTGTAATAATTTTTATTGTATTTTATTTTATTGTATTTTTTTATATTGTATTTTTATTTGTAATTATTTTCTTCTTTTTTATTTAGTTCCCCCCCCCATAACATTTTTTTTTGTATTCTATTTTATTTTATACTTGTAAAATGTAATCATCTTTATTTTGTTTTAACGCTAAGCTCATAGCATCTATTCCCAGTGAATGCATCTAGTTAGTTTAGTTTTCACTAGCATTCACTCTATCTTTGTTAGTTTTAGTTTAACTGTTGTTTTCAGTTTATTTTGTGTTTTAGTGTTTTAGGTCTGACATTAAGTCATGAAATTATTATTTTTTTTAATTAAGTCATTTATTTTCATTCCTTTTTTGATTTCATCAATCAGAAATGTTTGCATGCACAGAAGAGGCTCAGAAAGGCCTGATGGTCGTGGTGTCGTCGTTCTGGCGGCCACTGGTGCTGATGGTCGTGGTGTCGTCGTTCTGGCGGCCGCTGGTGCTGATGGTCGTGGTGTCGTCGTTCTGGCGGCCGCTGGTGCTGATGGTCGTGGTGTCGTCGTTCTGGCGGCCACTGGTGCTGATGGTCGTGGTGTCGTCGTTCTGGCGGCCACTGGTGCTGATGGTCGTGGTGTCGTCGTTCTGGCGGCCGCTGGTGCTGATGGTCGTGGTGTCGTCGTTCTGGCGGCCACTGGTGCTGATGGTCGTGGTGTCGTCGTTCTGGCGGCCACTGGTGCTGATGGTCGTGGTGTCATCGTTCTGGCGGCCGCTGGTGCTGATGGTCGTGGTGTCGTCGTTCTGGCGGCCGCTGGTGCTGATGGTCGTGGTGTCATCGTTCTGGCGGCCACTGGTGCTGATGGTCGTGGTGTCGTCGTTCTGGCGGCCACTGGTGCTGATGGTCGTGGTGTCATCGTTCTGGCGGCCACTGGTGCTGATGGTCGTGGTGTCGTCGTTCTGGCGGCCGCTGGTGCTGATGGTCGTGGCCGCTGGTGCTGATGGTCGTGGTGTCGTCGTTCTGGCGGCCGCTGGTGCTGATGGTCGTGGTGTCATCGTTCTGGCGGCCACTGGTGCTGATGGTCGTGGTGTCGTCGTTCTGGCGGCCACTGGTGCTGATGGTCGTGGTGTCGTCGTTCTGGCGGCCACTGGTGCTGATGGTCGTGGCCGCTGGTGCTGATGGTCGTGGTGTCGTCGTTCTGGCGGCCGCTGGTGCTGATGGTCGTGGTGTCGTCGTTCTGGCGGCCACTGGTGCTGATGGTCGTGGCCGCTGGTGCTGATGGTCGTGGTGTCGTCGTTCTGGCGGCCGCTGGTGCTGATGGTCGTGGTGTCGTCGTTCTGGCGACCACTGGTGCTGATGGTCGTGGTGTCGTCGTTCTGGCGGCCACTGGTGCTGATGGTCGTGGCCGCTGGTGCTGATGGTCGTGGTGTCGTCGTTCTGGCGGCCACTGGTGCTGATGGTCGTGGCCGCTGGTGCTGATGGTCGTGGTGTCGTCGTTCTGGCGGCCACTGGTGCTGATGGGAATGTGTCGTCGTTCTGGCGGCCGCTGGTGCTGATGGTCGTGGTGTCGTCGTTCTGGCGGCCACTGGTGCTGATGGTCGTGGTGTCGTCGTTCTGGCGGCCGCTGGTGCTGATGGTCGTGGTGTCGTCGTTCTGGCGGCCACTGGTGCTGATGGTCGTGGTGTCGTCGTTCTGGCGGCCGCTGGTGCTGATGGTCGTGGTGTCGTCGTTCTGGCGGCCACTGGTGGTGATGGTCGTGGTGTCGTCGTTCTGGCGGCCGCTGGTGCTGATGGTCGTGGTGTCGTCGTTCTGGCGGCCGCTGGTGCTGATGGTCGTGGTGTCGTCGTTCTGGCGGCCGCTGGTGCTGATGGTCGTGGTGTCGTCGTTCTGGCGGCCGCTGGTGCTGATGGTCGTGGTGTCATCGTTCTGGCGGCCACTGGTGCTGATGGTCGTGGTGTCATCGTTCTGGCGGCCGCTGGTGCTGATGGTCGTGGCCGCTGGTGCTGATGGTCGTGGTGTCGTCGTTCTGGCGGCCGCTGGTGCTGATGGTCGTGGTGTCATCGTTCTGGCGGCCACTGGTGCTGATGGTCGTGGTGTCATCGTTCTGGCGGCCGCTGGTGCTGATGGTCGTGGTGTCATCGTTCTGGCGGCCGCTGGTGCTGATGGTCGTGGCCGCTGGTGCTGATGGTCGTGGTGTCGTCGTTCTGGCGGCCGCTGGTGCTGATGGTCGTGGTGTCGTCGTTCTGGCGGCCACTGGTGCTGATGGTCGTGGTGTCGTCGTTCTGGCGGCCGCTGGTGCTGATGGTCGTGGTGTCGTCGTTCTGGCGGCCGCTGGTGCTGATGGTCGTGGTGTCGTCGTTCTGGCGGCCGCTGGTGCTGATGGTCGTGGTGTCGTCGTTCTGGCGGCCACTGGTGCTGATGGGAATGTGTCGTCGTTCTGGCGGCCGCTGGTGCTGATGGTCGTGGTGTCATCGTTCTGGCGGCCGCTGGTGCTGATGGTCGTGGTGTCATCGTTCTGGCGGCCGCTGGTGCTGATGGTCGTGGTGTCGTCGTTCTGGCGGCCACTGGTGCTGATGGTCGTGGCCGCTGGTGCTGATGGTCGTGGTGTCGTCGTTCTGGCGGCCGCTGGTGCTGATGGTCGTGGCCGCTGGTGCTGATGGTCGTGGTGTCGTCGTTTTGGCGGCCACTGGTGCTGATGGTCGTGGTGTCGTCGTTCTGGCGGCCACTGGTGCTGATGGTCATGGTGTCGTCGTTCTGGCGGCCGCTGGTGCTGATGGTCGTGGTGTCGTCGTTCTGGCGGCCACTGGTGCTGATGGTCGTGGTTTCGTCGTTCTGGCGGCCGCTGGTGCTGATGGTCGTGGTGTCATCGTTCTGGCGGCCGCTGGTGCTGATGGTCGTGGTGTCATCGTTCTGGCGGCCGCTGGTGCTGATGGTCGTGGTGTCGTCGTTCTGGCGGCCACTGGTGCTGATGGTCGTGGCCGCTGGTGCTGATGGTCGTGGTGTCGTCGTTCTGGCGGCCGCTGGTGCTGATGGTCGTGGCCGCTGGTGCTGATGGTCGTGGTGTCGTCGTTCTGGCGGCCACTGGTGCTGATGGTCGTGGTGTCGTCGTTCTGGCGGCCACTGGTGCTGATGGTCGTGGTGTCGTCGTTCTGGCGGCCGCTGGTGCTGATGGTCGTGGTGTCGTCGTTCTGGCGGCCACTGGTGCTGATGGTCGTGGTGTCGTCGTTCTGGCGGCCGCTGGTGCTGATGGTCGTGGTGTCGTCGTTCTGGCGGCCGCTGGTGCTGATGGTCGTGGTGTCGTCGTTCTGGCGGCCACTGGTGCTGATGGGAATGTGTCGTCGTTCTGGCGGCCGCTGGTGCTGATGGTTGTGGTGTCGTCGTTCTGCCGGCGCTGGTGCTGATGGTCGTGGTGTCATCGTTCTGGCGGCCGCTGGTGCTGATGGTCGTGGTGTCATCGTTCTGGCGGCCACTGGTGCTGATGGTCGTGGTGTCGTCGTTCTGGCGGCCGCTGGTGCTGATGGTCGTGGCCGCTGGTGCTGATGGTCGTGGTGTCGTCGTTCTGGCGGCCACTGGTGCTGATGGTCGTGGCCGCTGGTGCTGATGGTCGTGGTGTCGTCGTTCTGGCGGCCGCTGGTGCTGATGGTCGTGGTGTCGTCGTTCTGGCGGCCACTGGTGCTGATGGTCATGGCCGTGGTGCTGATGGTCGTGGTGTCGTCGTTCTGGCGGCCACTGGTGCTGATAGGAATTTGTCGTCGTTCTGGCGGCCGCTGGTGCTGATGGTCGTGGTGTCGTCGTTCTGGCGGCCGCTGGTGCTGATGGTCGTGGTGTCGTCGTTCTGGCGGCCGCTGGTGCTGATGGTCGTGGTGTCGTCGTTCTGGCGGCCACTGGTGCTGATGGGAATGTGTCGTCGTTCTGGCGGCCGCTGGTGCTGATGGTCGTGGTGTCATCGTTCTGGCGGCCGCTGGTGCTGATGGTCGTGGTGTCGTTGTTCTGGCGGCCGCTGGTGCTGATGGTCGTGGTGTCGTCGTTCTGGCGGCCGCTGGTGCTGATGGTCGTGGTGTCGTCGTTCTGGCGGCCACTGGTGCTGATGGTCGTGGTGTCGTCGTTCTGGCGGCCGCTGGTGCTGATGGTCGTGGTGTCTTCGTTCTGGCGGCCGCTGGTGCTGATGGTCGTGGTGTCATCGTTCTGGCGGCCACTGGTGCTGATGGTCGTGGTGTCATCGTTCTGGTGGCCGCTGGTGCTGATGGTCGTGGTGTCATCGTTCTGGCGGCCGCTGGTGCTGATGGGAATGTGTTGTCGTCGTTCTGGCAGCCGCTGGTGCTGATGGGAATGTGTTGTCGTCGTTCTGGCGACCGCTGGTGCTGATGGGAATGTGTTTGGTAACGCAGTGTTTTGTTGTGTGGTTTTCGAGCGAGCTGCAGATGAAATGAGTTGGAGTGGTCTCTCGTCTCGGTCTCGCTGTAAACAGTGTCTGCCAGCGGCCCTACGCCTCAGTGGACGGGGAATAACTCTAGCGCTGGACTGCGGTCTCAGAGACACCTGGAGCCCGTCTCCTCTTCACCTCTCGCTCACCCTGAGCTCCTCACAGGCTGTTTGTCCTCACCGTAACCAAAGCAAGCGTCCCCGGGGCCGAGAGGGGCGTCATGACCTCACGAGACGTGTGTGTTTGAGGCCCGAGGGACGTCATGACCTCACGAGACGCGTGTGTTTGAGGCCCGAGGGACGTCATGACATCACGAGACTCGCGTGTGTGTTTGAGGCCGGAGAGGGACGTCATGACCTCATGGAGGTGTGTGTGTGTTTAAGGCCCAGCTCACCGAGGTCACATGGCTGTTGGTGAAGCGCTGGTAAACTGAGCGTAGAGTTGATGATGGCTATCGGGACCTCAGGATGGTCAGGCTTCCGAAATCTTAAGTTTCTCACCTCTTAAATGAGTGATAATTTACTCTTCTGTGGAACACAAAAGTAGATGTTCAGCAGAATGTTTACGCTGCTCTTTTCCAGGCCGTAAAGGTCCGGTGTAACACTGATAACAAACCCAAGTTTATGTCACGCAGCTTTCAGATCAAAAAATATCATCCTCTGTGATCCACAGGTTTGGAATGACATGAGGGCGAGCAATTGATGAGATAATGTCCTTTAATATGGTGTATGAATGCCTTACAGTGATTGAAATGAATTTAGTTGGAAATGATTGACACGCTGGAATGATTGTGAGTTTGACGTGCGTTTGCATGATGTTGAGCTGATTTGTTCTGTCAGCAGTCTGTCACCTGCGGCTGACCCCTGACCTCTGACCCCTGGAGTGCACCGTGTGGAAGGCTTGTTCATTCTCAGCTCATTGAACATGAATGTGGGGTAAATGATGCCGGATTCCCAGTGGTTTTGCCAGCAGAACCGGCACCAGTGACTCATCGGTCTCGGATCCGACAGACCCGAGCGGTTTTACTTTACTGGCGCGTTTTTCAGGGTCCCTGGTGTGTGTGTGCTCCTGCAGGCCTGATGTGTGTGTGCTCTTGCAGGCCTGATGTGTGTGTGCTCCTGCAGGCCTGATGTGTGTGTGCTCCTCAGTGAGTTATGCTGCAGAACTGACCCGCTGAGATCCGCCCGTGTCGGTCCTGTGGTTGAGCTGTCGCTGTGAGCTCGGCGCTCTGGGCTTTGATGCTTGTCTCTGAGCGACTGCGACTGCGTTCCTCCCAGAACACTGAAGCCGCGGCGCTTTAAACGCTCACTTTAAACGCTTTTGTTTTCTTCAAAGGGAGTCTCAGATTTGAGGAGAACATTCTCTGGCGCTGAGCTCTGAACACATGAGCGTCAGTGTAGTTTCTGAACTGAACCTGACCCTGACCCTGTGTGTGTGTGTGTGTGTGTGTGTGTGTGTGTGTGTGTGTGTGTGTGTGTGTGTCACTGAACACGTCACATTTTCATGCCATACATCCAGCGAAGCCCCACCCACTGCAGTGCCTCAGATATTTTGAGCTTGTTTGTTATTTTTTAATTGTTGGTTTGTTTGCTTATGATTACTGTGGCCAGTTGCATAAACTACTTAGACTCGTCTTAGAAGTTAGAGGTCATTCACACAGAAAACGCTTTTGCAGTTAAAAACAACAGACGCAGGTCAGTAAAACAAAAAAAGCAAAAGCAAAAACTATACTTTTTTAAAAGTTTTTTAAAACCTGAGTGCTGTGTTTCTAGAATGGTCTAAGACCTCAAAAACGTTCTAGTGCATGTTTACATAGAAAAACATGTTCTGCGTGAATATCTACAGTTTTTCATTATTATTTTTTATGTCAGTAACAGAAAAATGTAGATTGGTCTAATTTGAATCTGAAAACTAAGACTGCTAGTTGGTCTGACTAGTTCTCAAAGGGAGGTTGCACTGGTCTTTTCTTCTCTATTGTGCCGTATATCCGAGTGAAACGAGAGAAGAGAGGCTGCAAGAGGAAGTTATTCTTATTCAAGATTAACAGGAACATGAATTTAACACAATAATGATAAATAATCATTTAGAATAAATACAGCAATATTCTATTAAAAAACATTGATTTCATGGTTACTTTAAGACACATTCTGTGCATATGCAGATGAATAAGTTCAGATTGTGATATCACCTGTGTATGTGTGTGTTCAGGTGTGTGGCCGTCCTCCGCAGGCCGCCGCGGTCTCGGGCTCGGTGGAGAGTGTGTGTGGCATCAGCGCCCCCTGTGGGCAGGACAGTGGCTTCGGCAGCGACAGCGCCCGCCTGCGGATGGTTCAGATGGAGCGTCAGAGCGGCGCGGGTCAGTACCGGCTCGCCCGGCCCTCGCAGCAGCCCAGCATCACCAAGAACCTCCGCTTCGTCCCGTTCGACGTGTTCCTCACCGCCGGCCGCATCTCTCTGATGACGTACGCGACGCTGCCCGCGGCAAATCCCCCCGCGGCAAATCCTCCCTCGGCTAACGCTCCCGCGGCTAATCCTCCCGCGGCTAACGCTCCCGCGGCTAACGTGCCGGAGGACGAGACGACCCGCGACTGCAGCCTGTCCTCGCTGACGGCTGACGACCTGCTGAATGCTAACGCTAGCGCTGCCGGCGGGTGGCCGGGGCTCCTGGGCGTTCCGGCTCCGGGCCGCTCGTCTGCGCGTCAGGCTCTGGGAGTGACGGTGGTGAGACAGCCGGGCCGGAGAGGAGCCCGAGACTCACGCCTGCAGCCGCTGCTGTTCCTGCAGCTCAACCAGCCCTCCGTCCTCATGCACACACACACTCACACACAGCGGCTGGAGCTCTCGCTGTTCGACCTCGCGCTCAAGGGGGCCGCCAGCGACTACAGGAGTCTTGGTGAGTGACACACACACACACACTCACACACACACAAGTCAAGTCACCTTTATTTATATAGCGCTTTTTACAAGACAGAGTGTTTCAGAGCAGCTTTACAGAGATAACAGGAACATAATGCAACAAAGTTTGTTTCCAGAAGAGAATACCGTCACAGTCCAGCTTAAGTAAGTTCAGTGATGCTTCATTTTTTTCATAAAGTTATTAATTTAGTTAATAAATATATAGCCGCTCTGGAGAAAACCGTGATGTCATCGTCCAGCTCAGTTCAGTTCTCATATAATGCTGTCAATGCAGGAGATCAATAATATTGCTGGATATTAAATGTTGGATATTAAAAACTAAGCAGCCAAAAGCCAAAGGCGACAGTGAAGGAACCGAAACTCCATCAGTGACAGAATGGAGAAACCCTCGTGAGAAACCAGACTCAGTCGCTCAGTTCTCCTCTGGCCAACGAGCCAACAGTGTGTGCTTACAGGTCAGAGGTCAGAGGTCAGATTGGATCAGAACATTCAGAATATTATCCAGTTCCCTCTGGTTGAAGATCAGAGTCACTATGGAGACGAGTTTGTTGAGGATCAGTGCCGATGGCTGTCGTGTCGATGAGGCCTTACAGGGGAGAGTCTAGATGACTCAATCTCTGCTGACACTTCAGGGATGCGTTGTGGTCGTGTCTAGACGCAGGTCCTGAATCTTTAATAGGGAGCCAATGCAGTGTTGACAGAACCGGGCTAATATGGTCATACTTCCTGGTTCTGGTTAGCCTGGTTAAAACCAGAGCATTCTCAGTTGTAACTGAGTTAGGGTCTGGCAAAGCTCCATAGACAAATCATTTCCAGAGGGGCGTCACCAACGGACCAACTCAAATGCCTCTTGGCGCAATTGGATAGACCTAAAACCAATCAGAGCGATGAAGGACATGACGTATGCAGAGCGACGGAGAAACATCTGAGACTCGGACAGCAATTCTGTTTATGATTTCAAGGAAAATTATGTAGCAATGGCTTCTGACGACTTTTGCCGGTTTTGTAAAAGAAATATGATAATAGCTGGTGTCCACCGCCACTCCAGCAAAATTTTTACAACATTTGGAAAAACCAATAGCATCTCAGACCGTTTGAAACATCTCGGATTGACGGTCGAACAGAAAACATCAAGATCTGATCGCATTTGCCCCCGTTGTAAGGCATTTATATTGCGATTAGAACGTGATTTGCCAGTGTATAGGTCATGGTTAAAGGACGAGCAAGGCGGGGAAGCGACGGGATCGACAGATGCCGTTGAAAAAAGACAACGTGAGTCTACTCTGTCAAAAACACAGAGGGATTTAAAAAAGTTTCGGCCAAACACTCCAAGTCCTGGTTGACCGAATATTGCTAGGAGGAGTATTACGGAGGTAACACATCTTTTTTAGATATGAAGGCTTCGAGTGCTGTTCTTTGCTCGGGTTTTAACGAAAATGATAATTTTAAATCGCTTGACACAGACGCGATAGCTGATTCAAACGAGTGATGTTCCACGGCGGCATCCATCTTTGTAATGCACAAAATCTGCTTCACCGTCGCTGCTCTGTCGTCATCGTGTAAAGGCCGCCCCAACGTTTCTGATTGGTGCCGCGATTTCGACGGATTGGAAATGGGTTTCAATGGGCTCTTTGCCAGACTAACTTTCAGAGCAAATCTAAATTTGCCGGAAGTTGTCTGGGCTTTCCCAGGCTAGGTTCTGGTAAGAACTCGAGGTGCTGCGAGGGGTGGTGATGGCGCAGTGGATAAAACACATGCCTTTGGTGTGAGAGACCCGGGTTCGAATCCACTGTGAGACACCAATGTGTCCCTGAGCAAGACACTTAACCCCTAGTTGCTCCAGAGGCGTGCGACCTCTGACATATATAGCAATTGTAAGTCGCTTTGGATAAAAGCGTCAGCTAAATGAATAAATGTAAATGTAAAGGAACAGTGCATGATTCGGGCAGCATTACAAGTCAGATTGGATCGGAACATTTAGAGTATTTTTTGGAAGTCCAAGTATGCACGCCGGTCTTAAGACCGTTGGCCAGAGGAGAACTGGCCCCCCGACTGAGTCTGGTTTCTCCCAAGGTTTTTTCTCCATTCTGTCACCTGATGGAGTTTTGGTTCCTTGCCACTGTTGCCTTGGCTTTTGGCTTGCTTAGTTGGGGACATTTAACATTTAATATTCAATAATATTATTGATCTGCCTTACTTAAGGTGGACGTTGACGCAATTTCTTTTAGAAACAAACTTTGTTATATTGTTTTCATGTTATCACTGTGAAGCGCTTTGATACAATCTGTATTGTAAAAAGCGCTATATAAATAAAGGTGACTTGACTTGACTTAAATGTAAATGTAAATGCTGCGTTTTGGACCAGCTGTAGTTTGTTTATTAAGCGTGCAGGGCAACCACCCAGTAGAGCATTACAATAATCTACACACACACACACACACACTCATACACACACACACACACACTCACACAGCCACACACACACACACACACATACACACACACACACACACACACACACACACACACACACTCACACAGCCACTCATTCACACACACACACACACACACACACACTCACTCATTCACACACACACACACACACACACACTCACTCACACACACACACTCACTCACTCTCACACACACTCACACACACACACACACACACACACACACACACTCCATCTCTCTCTCTCTCTCTCTCAATTCAATTCAATTAAAAAATTGCTTTATTGGCATGGCTGTACATCATACAATATTGCCAATCTCTCCATCTCTTTCTTACACACACACACACACACTCCATCTCTCTCTCTCTCTCTCTCTCTCTCTCTCTCAGACGCAGGGAAGTCTCTCCCCGAGGCCTTGGACTACAGTGTGTTCTGGCTGCAGACGGTGGCAGGAGAAGCTGATGGTCGCACAGGAATCCCTCCTCCACTCCTGTCTGTGGTCGTCAGAGACTTCCTGAGTGGACCAGGTGAGTTCAGACGGGAGAGTGTGTGTGTGTGTGTGTGTGTGTGTCTGAGTGGACCAGGTGAGTTTAGACGGGAGAGTGTGTGTGTGTGTGTGTGTGTCTGAGTGGACCAGGTGAGTTCAGACGGGAGAGTGTGTGTTTGTGTGTGTGTGTGTGTGTCTGAGCGGACCAGGTGAGTTCAGACGGGAGAGTGTGTGTGTGTGTGTGTGTGTGTGTCTGAGTGGACCAGGTGAGTTCAGACGGGAGAGTGTGTGTGTGTGTCTGAGCGGACCAGGTGAGTTCAGACGGGAGAGTGTGTGTTTGTGTGTGTGTGTGTGTGTGCGTTGGTGCGACCGGATTATGAGGACAAAAACCATGGATACATACCGACTCTATGAGGACATACCGTAACTACGAGGACAGCACTACTGTCCTCATAAGTCGAGCAGTGTAGAAAGGCTTATCAGGCTGCGCCTAACCACCTCCCGCTTTTTCTCAATATGTCCTTATAAATCCGTTGTACCCGTTTTTCAGTGTGTGCCAGAGTATGCTCAGAGTGTATAATCTCCCTCTATGTGAAATTCGACGCTACTGCAGTATCATACACATTTCATACACCCAGACCACGCCCAAGCGCGATTCATTGGTGGAACGCTGGAATCCTCGTCAGTGATTGGCTGCTGGAATCCTCGTCAGTGATTGGCTGCTGGAATCCTCGTCAGTGATTGGCTGCATTTCACATCCGTCAAAGTCAGCGCGCCTGCGCCTCTGATCTTCTATCGCAGACGTGTGGTGTGACGGTGTGATTAATCAGAAGATTAATCATCATCATGAAAGATTAATTAGCAGAATTCGAGCGAAGTTGACGAGCTATAGTGGGAGATTTTCACTTTATCACGAGGAAGGTAAGTGCGTTTATTTATATATTCTACCTTTATGGAGTTAAGTGTCATGAGTCAGACAGTTTTTAATAACGTTAGTTACATTACTTTAAACGTGGCCACTAAACGTGGCTAATATAAGTCCATAAGCAGTTGGATACTAGTATTAGTATTAGTTGATGAAAGATACATCTCCATGGATGCTTGAGAGAATTAATTTACATTTTGAAATAAATCAAATCTATGTTGTCATCGTGATGACTGGTAAAGTTGGTGGATGAATTTACAGTTTAATACAGTAAGATACAGAAATATATTAAATAAACAGAAACGAGACTAATGTAAAAGTATACTTTCATTAATGTAACGTTACTGTCATTAGAATGACTTGCCAAAATTATCTGGTTGATTCATTTTAGGGCTGGATATTAGCAGACATTTTATGATTCCATTCAATTTTAATTCACGTGCTTTCGATTCTATTTCCAATTCGATTTTACATTTATTATTTTAATGTAAATCAGGTGTAATACATGTAACATTTTCTAAAACTTTCTCTCTATAGTTAATTTTTCTAAGTAACGAGTTTAGCTTCATTTGATCTGAGGCGCCACATTAAAGAGTGATAAAATGGTATTAAAATGGACTGAATTTGAAATCGGAGACTGTTTCTTATCAAAAGTAACAAGCCTCAAAACCTCACTGATCAACTATTTCTGTGTAAAATGTTGTATTTATTGATATAGACTACAGTCTGACAATAATGTACTGCATATAAAGCATATCTATCTATCTATCTATCTATCTATCTATCTATCTATCTATATATCTATATATATATATATTTATATATTTATATATTTATAAATACATACTAATTATGTTGTCTGGAATGTTTTCAGTCAACATTTTAAGAAAGAAGAGAATAAAACCTGAGCAGGATGCAAAAGAACACATATTGTCGGGCAAAGACAAAGCCTTCATTGAGGGACGACAAATCAACACATTCAAAGGTAAATTGTGCACCACAAGGCAATTTGACTATGTTCAGACTGCAGGCAAATCAAATCATAAAGTAGGCATGCACTTGTAAGAATTAAAAGTAGGCCTATTGCTGGCAGTCTGGACATGATCTTTCAAATTCACACATTTTACCCTTGGGTAAGCCGCTCATTTTCATAAAGGTTAAGAGATGAAAAAAAAAAAACTTTAAACAATTTTTTTATAATTATTATTTTAAAATAAATACATAAAACTATGTATACAGAGAATAGTGTAACCAAATTCAACTAGTAGGCTATATCACAGTGAAAACCAATGCTTGATTATTTTTTTTATTTTTTTTATTTCCTGCACCTCATATTACATTACACAGTTTTACAGGATTTAACTCTTTAAAAGGATAGGTTGGTTAGCTGTGTAACATATAGGTGCACTTGGATTCATGTTTTATTTGTATTATTATATATTTTTTTGCCCTTTTAGGGAGAGGTGTGTTTGCACTTGAGCACATTGAACCATCCACCTTTGTTGTTGAATACCGTGGGATTCTCTCTCAAAGTAAACATGTTAAAGATGTTCAAGGCAACTACTTGTTTGACTTCACATGGAATGGAACACGTTATTGGTAAGCTGGCTGTTTCTTTTTTGGTTTATTTATTTTTGGTTCATATTCAGAGCAAACTAGTTGCATGTCATTCTAATAAAAACAGTTATGATTATGATTTATTATTATTACTATTATTATTACAATATAGGGCTGCACGATTTGGGGAAAATGTCATTGTGATTATTGAGGTCAATATTGCAATTGGAATATGCGATTGCGATATAATAAACAAATGGTTTCATGAGTCAACTTGCTAGGTTCTAAAGCAAAATGCACACACAGATTAGTGATAATTCTGAAATGTGTATTTCTCAACTCAAACTAGCAACAACAACTAAATGATTGATAACATCTAAGCCATTGATGTCTGGATAAAAATTAATCCACCCCCATTTAAAACATTAATTAGAGCCATCCAACATTACAGTGATTCCATCATTACAATTGAAAGCTATAATTTTTTTTTTAAACATTTATTAGACGTCAAAAAATATAACAGCTTTTAATTTAAGTGAACTTCAAATAATCCTCACATAAACCCATTATAAATGACATGTCATATTTACCTGTGCCCTTCCTGTCTAACAGGTATGCAGAAATTTAATAAAGTTATCAAACAGTCTGCGACTCTGCGCTGCATAAATAATAAATAGACTAATCCTTATTAAAGCTACATAAGTTCTTTAGTCAAGAGCAGTGAGTAATTTTCTCTGTCCCCTTTGTTCTGTGATTAACTTTACTGACAGAAAGCTTTGGCTGCTGGCCCTTTAAGAGCAGCCGCTGCTGACAGAGACACGGATCTCACATGCGCCTCATCCTCTCACAACTCTATACGTCCATCATAAGACTGCTCTTATGTTATGAAGATACTCGACAAACGACATTTTGGCATAATTGTGTGTGTTGTTGTTCGTTCAAGCGCGAAAGAGAACTGTATTCTGGCGCGTCTTTCTGTGAGTCACAGTCGGACATTCAGCGCGCTCTCTTTTGACTTGTCTCGCATGAATGGTTTTAAGCAATCGCATGAGAGCATTATCATGTAACACTAGCCAAAGGATGACAAAAAATAACAGATGCTGCGTTAATTGCGTTAACAGCCCATTGTTTATTTTACATAAAATCGCAGCATTTTGCACCATATAATCGCACAGGCTTGACATCGCGATTACGATTGCGATAAGATTAATCGTGCCGCACTATTACAATAGCAGATTTGCTAGGGTTCTCATAACATTAGGAACTTATTAGTTAGTGATAATCAATAACATGGTTATTGTTCAACTGGGGTATTTTTTTTACCTTAAGTGGATCATCTGACCTATTAAATTCTTAGGAAGTCAAGTTAACTTTCACAATGTGTATTTGAATATAGGTTAAATAGGCCAAGGTTAGCCTAACCCAGTGGTTCTCAAACTTTTTCGGTCATTCCCCACTTTGGACAAGGGGGAATTTTCAAGCCCCACTGCCCCCATCGCCCCGACACAATGCTAATGAAATACGTAACAAGCTTAAAATGTTCCAATTTATTGAAGTAACAAGTAGTATCAGTATAGTAACAAGTTGTATCTAAATACAAACTAACTATCTACATCAGTGGTCTCAAACTCGCGGTCCGCGGGCCATTTGCGGCCCGCAGGGTGATATTTTGTGGCCCCCTACTTGACATTAAAGTTTAATGTTAGTGCGGCCCGTCGTTGCGTGTGCCGCGTTTAAAAAAAAAAAAAAAAATGTATCCCTTATGGGCTACCATAGATAGTCTCGTGACACGGTGGGTTTGTTGTCAATAGTTGTCATAGACAACCGCGAAGTACAAACATACTGCGCCTGGAAAAAATGAGCGCGTCGCTTCAATTATGAGCGCGCTTGCCGCGCGCCTACATTTGAAATAACGAACTTGAGCGCGCAAAATATGTGAGCGCGATATGTGAACGGCCCCTTGGCGAGCTAACACCAATCAGGCCACGAGCTACTGGTAGCTCGCGAGCGACGTGTTGGAGAGAGACCCTGCTTTAAAACAATGTGAGAATAATCATTTTGAGCTTGTAATATGTGTCCAACAGGTTGATAAGAAGGTTTGCTTTGATTTGTGCAGTCAGTAATTTGAGACACTATACATGTGTAGAAAGAATTCAATAAGATGGGCAGACATGACTGCAAATATTTGTATTTCAAAAGCAATAATTGTTTTTCTAAGTATAATAAAAGGAAATGTGCCTTCCAAAAAAAAAAAAAAACATTCAATATCATTAATGTGTTGTATAAAGAAAATAAAAAGGACATAAGCAAATATAAATATCACAAATATGTGTTATAGACAAAGAAAGTTTGTAAAAATGAACTTCAACTGTCAGAAGGACAGCTCATAAAGAACCAATCATGTACAGAAAGGAATGTTCAAATTCAGAGGAACAGTTCAGAAGAAACGTTAATAATAAATATTGAGAAGATTGGATCAGTTGTGCTCCTTTTTTGGAATACTTGAATACTATTTTTTTGTGGAATCCTTGATGCGGCCCAGCCTAACCCCGACTCTACCTCCAGCGGCCCCCAGTTAAGTTGAGTTTGAGACCCCTGATCTACATCAAATAACAGCAAGTTCAAAAATAAAGAAAATGAAGTGCATCTGTGTCATAACTTGCATAAAATTCAAAAATAGAGAAAATAAAAGTGCCTCAAAAATAAAAAAGAAATAAAAGTGCCACTTTGCAATCTGTTAAAAAAGAAAAGAAGAGAAATACATTTGGCAAGACAGGTCTATTTATCCCTGCATTAGTGACTGCAATGAGCCTGTTTTGCATTGCACAATTTCTCAAAGCAGGGTTGCAGGCTTGATACTGCCACTCTCAAATCATGTTCAATGTTCAGAGAAATTTCATGTCTTGTCGTAAGCCACAACATAATGACGTCACATATTTTCCAACCCAGCCCTCAGCCCCCACTTACGCATGAAACAGCTTCCAGCGCGCCTGGCCATCGGCGCGAAACATAGGCTACATATCTATGGGCGCAAAAGTTTGTTCCGCTACAATTAATATGCCGACGTCACGTCAATCATTATTTTGGGGGTGGGGAGGGGAATTCCTGTTACTTGTTGTCGCCCCCGGGGGTGATCGGTCTAATAAGCGGCAAGACACAGCTATAAGGACGGTTTGCTCTCACACGCGCTGCATTAATAGTCACACACAGCGCGCGCAGTCACTCTCTACTCTAGTGCGCGGTCTTGCTCCAGATTCCGGGAGATTGGATCTCATTTGCGGGCGTCAAGGAGCCGCTATCAATATGCGGGAGACTCCCGGAACTTCCGGGACATTTGGGATGTCTGGATAAAGATATAAAGGCATAAAAAGGAAAATTTCCTCCCGTTTGGCGCGCCCCACCTGTCACGTCTCTATTCCCCACCAGTGGGGCGCGCCCCACACTTTGAGAACCGCTGGCCTAACCCAAATGTTCAGTTAGAACCGTATGTTTCAGTGTGTGTCTATGTTTTAAGTTTCTTACTGCACTATTTTTATCACAGCATAGATGCAACAAAAGAGGACGGTGGAGGAATGATGATGACAAAAATCCAAATTGCAAAGTCAAGACAATCATTGTTGACGGAAGGCCACACCTGTGTCTGTTTAGTATAAGACATATCTTTCCAGATGAGGAGGTCACATACAACTATGGGGATTCCTCTTGGCCTTCGCGTTTAAGGGTGAGTCTCTTAAAGACTTTATCACTGAAAGTCAACCATGTTCTGTATTTCATGAATGTTAGTTTTTTATATGATGCAGATTATTTAAAAAAATTCTGCACGTCTGCTTTGTCCATGACGGAGCCATGAAAGGGACACTAGATATTTAGTCTTTGGTTGATACTAGAATTAGTTGCGGTGACCAATTGGCAAGCATCCTTGCCTCAGTGTTGTACCTGTCTTTCTCATAATTACAGGAATTGTGTGACGAGACATCAGTGGCTGTGACTGAATGCAGTGTGAATCCTTCCTCATCAGTGAAACAGAAAGTAAGTGAGCGCATGTTCCTTCATTGTTTTCTTCTCTTTGACACAGGCAATGTTAAGTGTAGGATGGTTGGGCATCATGCTAGACTGGTTGACGTGGACTGTCGTCTTAAAGACGCTGTTGTGACGTCTCAAATTTGAGTAAAATGTACATTGCTCGGTTCATTCATTTTCATAACTCGTGCGTTGGGGGATGGGCATGACACTGACCTGAAATATAAGGACAGTTCTCCACTACGAGGACCATCATGTCAGGGTTAGGGTTTGTGGAAAAGATGTTGCTTTGGGTACAGTTGGTACTCAACACGAATAATACTTTTACCGCTCCCGTGGCGGTAAAATTCGGATGTGTATTTGCTGCCTTTTACCGCTAAGAGGCGCTACAATCACAGACTTTGAAAGGTGTCAGTTTATTCTCTCTATTGCGTAATCTACCGCCGCGCCGCGACTCATTCAGAGCGATTGAAAGCTGGTAACAGATGAATTCAAGTGAAACATTGTAGTTAAACGAATTCATAATCACAATACTGAAATTAAATTGAATAAATAGTGAAAACATTACAACATAAAACATTGCAACAGAAATATATTAGGCTATCAATGAGGGTCTGGAAGAGCATAAGACGTAATTTAATAGCGTTCAGACGGTAGCTCAGTGGTTAACGCAACATGAGCCTCACGGAGCTTCAAGCGATCCGAGATCGAATCTCAATGTAGCCAACATGCTGTTGGCCGACTTCATTTGTGTTTTACCGTTCTTGATGCTTAAATAGGTAACTGTTTATTAGCGACTTCATTAACTGTTTATTTATTTAATGTCAAGCGTTTTGTTTAATTATCAATGCCACATTAACGTAAATTTGCTACATTCCATGTAGAGCCGCTGCACGACAAAACTGATGAGAGAAATGAAAATAAATAAAAAAAGAAAGCTGATCGCGTCAGAAAATGAAAATAATGAAGCTCGTCTTTAATCTGCTAAATTATTGTTTTGTGAATCATTCACGAAATTGAGTTGACTGACAGTGAGTGATACCTGGCCATAGCAACGGGAGAAATTTTTCAAAACAGATCCATACATTGAACAAATCAGAAAAGACTGATTTTGTTGACTTGACAGACTAACTAAATAGTATTACTTTCAATATAAAAACAAATGAAAATGTAAAAGAACACTACAATTAATTAAGTTTGAAACCCATCGCAAATTTTGAAGAATGTAAGAAACACAGAATCTTATTCTTGCAACATTTTAAATTTGTATTGCCAAAGAAATTTCAGCTAAATTAAACAATTAAAACAGTACAAAACAAAAATAGTCCAAAGCCACATAAATTAAGAACATGCGTTTTTCTTTGTCTGTCTCTCGTGCTGGATCTCTTTTTAGCAAGTTTATTTTGTCTCCCTCCCTCCCTCCAAAAAAAAAAACTGTAACAAATTATTTAGCCTTTGTTGCTTTAAAGACAAAGCATGCCTTGTTGAATTCACCTTACAATAAAACGAGGTTGATCGCAAATTAAAGAGCTCTGTATCTGCTGTGGCATGAACGTGTTTAGTCAACAGTTAATGTTTAGATAATGCCAGATTGTTGACAATCATACACAGTGCTCATTCTAAAACTCTAAAACTCTACAAAACCAGTTGAAACAACTGGATTGAACACTTTAATTGAAATTTTGTGTGAAAACTTTAAATACAAAAAATAAACTACAATATTTATAATTTAATAAGATATAGGGCCTACATTTGGACACACCGAGAGATTTATAAGAATTTAGCCTTTGCCTGCTCATTGGGCTGGCTATCCGACATCTCCATATGAAAGAGGAACATTAACACCTATTGTGCCGATAAAGCCACTGTCCCTCCAACCCCCCACAGGCTCTCTGAGACTGACTTACAACAAAAAGAAGTCGCAATTCACACTTAAACCGCTATTCTAGCATTAGACTATTAAAGTGTTGATAATGAAGGAATTAAATAATGTAAGCTACATGTAGTGATATTTCTGTCATGAAACTTTATTACTAAATATTTCATTTCAATAATTCATTCAATTTCAATAAGTTGTTCTTTTTTATTCAAATAAACCTCGAACCACAGTGCTCCGTTGTGCTGCTGTTAAACTAAATAACATTTATAGAATAATTATGAACTTAAATGAAACAATATAGCAACATTTCGACAAAAATTATTTGATCTGCTTTTACATTTTAATTCAGGGCGATTTAGCCTACATTTAATTAGAGCGAGATTTTCCCCCTTGTCCTTTCCTCGTTGGGAAGCGCTCACATCATAGCTAAACATGTTTGAGTAGATCATCTGTACCTCTCAGTTTCAGATGGATTACATAATCAGATAACATTTATTAAATATTTATACATTTAAAGGCTTTAGACATAGCCGATTTCTTATCGTGACTGAGCTGAGGCAAGTGGTTTTCGGTTCATTTTTGTGACGCGCAGTTCCCGGAGACAGAGACGAGACGACAGCTAAAATGTTGTTAGCCTAATATGAATAAAAGTTTACAGTTTTGAACTATGTAGGCAAAAAATACGGAGTAGCCTATTAAGCTATTTTAGCTGTTATGAGAAAAATAAATCCAAATGAACGCGCCGCCGTGTTTGTCGAACTCTAATTCAACATGCCAGAATAAAACCCGACTTTAGAACAATAGCGCCACTCGGCGTGGTGTGCCAAAACACTTAATTATAAACTTCAATATTTCATTCAAAATAATCTCAACGCTTTGTGACCTTTTGAAAAGCCGTGCATAGGGCCTACATTAAGGCCACTGGAACTAATGAACAACTGAAACGCTGGTTTTGATTTTATTGTTTGTCGTTTAAACGTGCCTGTTGCATATCTCTATTTTATATATTGTATATGGTATATTGGTGAAGTAGCCTATAGCCTATAGGGAATCCCAAAAATTTATATAGGCTATAGCTATTTATAAATTACGATTGGTATTATTATACAGATGTAAAGTCATTCTGTTGGATACTATTTGTTCCTGTGTAAAATGGAAATGCTTGGCAATTTTATTTTATAAATATAAGCAAAAACTATATGGTGTAACAGAGTTTTAGAATAGACAAATCTCTCTGCATTAATAATCGGATATAAAATGCATTAATAGGCTAATATAAAATTTACAAAAGTACCAAGTTTGTTCGGGATTTGAACCCGTGTCATCTAAATGATCGAACCGTAAGTTCTTCCACTCGGCCATGATTTTACTCTTTGTGAAATGACCAAACGTTTGTTTCTCCAGTGTGTTCGTTCACATGAGCGAGAAAACGTTTTATCGTTAGCATATTGTAGACCTTTTACAGTTTAAAAAAAGATGATATCTTATCTGTATGACCAAAAATTACGGAGTAGGCTAGCCTTTTAAGTTCTTTTAGCTGTAATGAGAAAAAAATTAATTCAAGTGAAAGCGCCGCCGCGTTTGTCGAACTCTAGTTCAACATGCCAGAATAAAACCCAATTTTAGAACAATGCGTAGCGCCACTCGGTGTGCCAAAACACTTAATTATAAACATCAATATTTCGTTCAAAAACATCTCAAAACGCTTTGTGACATTCTGAAAAGCCGTGAATGTATTAAGGCCACTAGAACCAGGATCGTAGCTGAAACGCGCTGCATTATCTCTCAATACAGGAGCAGAAGCGCCAGTTCAGATTGTATCGTTTGTTGTTTAAACGTGCGTGTTGCATATTTTTAAAAATATATAATATATTTGATATGGTCTATTGGTGAATTAGGCTATAGCATTGATTACTGTGGAGGGGGGAAATCCCCCACCAGCAAATCGCACCTTGTTACACAACCATGTTTTTAAAAACTCTTTCTGTAGCCTATATGGAACCCCATGAAGTTTTTTTTTCTATTTTTTTTAACATAACTGCTTTTGAAATTACGATTGGAATTATTATACAGATTGATATAAATTAAGTCAATCTGTTGGATAATATTTGTTCCTTTGTGTAAAATGGAATCGGTTCATTCATTTTCATAACTCGTGCGTTGGGGGATGGGCATGACACTGACCTGAAATATAAGGACAGTTCTCCACTACGAGGACCATCATGTCAGGGTTAGGGTTTGAGGAAAAGATGTTGCTTTGGGTATGTGTCGGCTGCTTCTTTATTGTGGGTAAGCTGTAGACCCAATATGCACACTTTTCAATCTGGATATGCTTTGTGACTTTCAGTCACAGAGACGTAAACTGTTAAGGCCCATTCACACCAACCATAACTGTGTTAGGGTCCAACCAGCAGACGGCAACGCTCTGTTTATTGTGATCGCATCTTTGACTGCCGCTTATATACTGAAGCATGTTATAGCAGAATTGATTCCGATTGGCTGTCAATTAAGCAATGTATCGCAATACAAAAATGCAACAATATATATTGTGGATAGTGACAATGTGTATTGTGGACAGTACACCCAAAATAAAAATTTCTGTGTGAGGGGAAACAATCAAGTTTACAGAGTTTAATTAGGCATTTTAATCAACAGTTAAAAAAAAGTTACCCTTTTACCACGTCTTGGAGTATCTCTATAATATCGTATCGTGTTATGTATCGAATCGTGACATGAGGGTATCGTTACACCCCTACTGCCAATGTTTCTAGCGTTTCTCAGCTGGTAAAATAGTTATGAAAGTGATTTTTTTGTTTTTGTTTCTCTGTGTTGTTATCGTGTAAGCTGTGGTGTAGACTCTGCTATTCCTTAATACTGAGAGGATTTTTTAGGCCTATAATTGAATAGATATATAGTTTTTAGTTTGAACAGGCCTTTTTTAGTTGGTAAAATTCATCCTGTCCTCAGCTAGCGGGGAGGGGTTTGCGTTTAGGGAGATTTTCTTGTCTAATATCTGCATTTTAAGGGTCATTTTAGGAGGGAAAGCATAAATAACATCCGCGTTCATACTAATTTGTTAAATGTTATGCATCAGAATGAAACCATTTTATGACAACAGCATACAATTGCTCTGTCTGATTTCAGATGACCACATCAAAGATGGTTGCAAAGAAAGGAGATTCAGCTTTGACTGGAAAGGAAATGGTATGTTGATGTTTATTATGTAATGTGTATTTGATTTATTTGACTTTATAGACAAGATCTACATGTATCAGCCTCCTCCTTACATGTTTTATATGTCTGTTTGTCCAAAAAAATGGCTTGGCCTTACATGCAAATGTCAGTATCTGCATCATTGTTAGAAACCCAGTCATACTATTGAATGGTCGTGCAACACATTTTCCCCTGAGACGAGAGAAATCCGCTATTTACCTTTTTCACTTCCTCCTAAAATCGTAATTTTACGTCATTGTAGGAGGAAGTGTAAGAGGGGGGGATTTCTGTAAAGACTACAAGCTCTAGTTCCCACCCTTTCAAACCCGCCCATAGGGGGTTGGACCTAATGCGCTAACAGACCTATCACAGATCAGTGCCGTGCGTTTGATTTCACCGGCAGAAACTTTTTCATTTCAGCGGTGCCAATTTCTACTGTACGATATCGAGATAAAAGACGGAAGGAGGAAACTTTCACGGTGAAACTAAGTCGTAGCTTTCCTTGCTGTGCTGTGGATCGTTAATCGAAACCTAGAGGACTATGGGCGCGCGCGCCGCTGTGTGAGAAATAAATAAATAAAAGTGGAACGCAGTGTGTGTGTTAAGCTCACCCTACGGTTTTGATATTTGCACTAATAAAGTGTGTAAACATTCGCTCGTTATGGATGAACAAGACAGTGAAAAACGGACGGTAAAAATGACTGAGAAAGCTGTGGAAGAACACTAGTCCAGACAACTTCATGCACGCAGGTATAAGCTATCTCAGCTAACGAGCATGATAAAGCAAATAATTAGTTCGCAAAGTAACTCTTCACTAGAAATTGTGTGAAATGATTTCCAGGCGGTAGGTAGTGGGAGTGGCCTGCGGAGCTGAGCATTGCAATGCACTATGGGGATTGTTGTCTACAATCCACAAGCACTAAAAAGTCATTTTCTGCCTTTTATCGGCCAAGAAGGACCCAAATTAGAAATGTATGCTACTATTCTACTACATATATGACCCACTTTCAATACATATTCATGTCTCAACCGGTGGAATTACCCTTTAAACAGAAAAAAGAATAAAAAAACACCATTATTAACCAGGTAATGGTCATTTCAAGTAATCGTTTCTGGTTTTTCCCCAGTTTTTGTTTTCATTCTTTGAACTGGTTCAGAGCCCTCATATTTACATAATAATAATAATTATTATTATTATATACCTGTTTGCCGTGTAGAGAAGATGAATAGTGTGTTGCTTTTTTTCCCTTAGAAAAAACAAAAATGGGCCTGGGTGAGGCTGACAGCTCCACAGGTATGTGTGTGCGCATATATTTTAGATATTTATTTGAGAAAAAGGATACATGTTGATTTTATTTTTTATCTTCCACAGTAATTCAGTGTAAAGTGGTCATTTTCATGTTACACAGGACCAGAGACTAGTTTTCCCTGTGTGCTTATCTGCTGATATTTCACATGGTCCGAAACTGTTTGGATTGTAGGGCTGGAATACATTTTAATTGTTGCTTTTTACCCCTCAGGAAAAAGCCAAATGAATCAGGATGAAACTGAGAACTCCAGAGGTATTTAAACATTTGGGTATATTAAAGTTATTCCATGTATATACATATAGGTGTATAGGTATACATATGTGTATGTATATGTTTGTTTGTTTGTTTGTTTGTTTGTTTTACAGGGACCAAATTGAGGAGAATTGCGAAAAGGCCATGGAGCCCAAATGAAGTGAATGCTGTCATGAAACATTTCAGAGTCCATATTTCAAAGGGACACCTTGCAACAAAGGCAGAGTGTGAGCAGTGCAAGACTGCAGAGGACCCTGTTCTGAGAGAAAGAACGGCCCAAAATATAAGGGATTTCGTGAGGAACCGAGGTTTGATGTTGAAAAAGAAATCTTCTTAGAGTTCTTCGAGAGATCAGTGTCGCCTTCCATTAAAGGTTGTATCAGCGATTTCAGGCCCAAAAAAGGCCCAAATATAAATGATCACATTCATCTAATTTTCCGCTAGCTGCCCGCTCCATAAGCATGCCGTCCAAAAACCGTGTCTCTGTAGGCAGCCTAGGCTCTGAGATCTGCACACAAAAGGTGGGGGTGTTGTGGTTTGAGATTTTGCGGTGATTGGTTGGAACACTGTTTATTTTGGTTTTGAGTGGTTGGTGAAACCCATTGTTTTTGTGTGCAGATCTCAGAGCCTAGGCTGCCTACAGAGAAGCGTTTTTTGGACGGCATACTTATGGGGCGGCCAGCTAGCGGATCGTTAGGAAAGATTAGATGAATGTGATCATTTATGTTTGGGCCTGAAATCGCTGATACAACCTTTAATGTCTGTGGGTTTTGTTCTCTAAAGTGTTGTTGGGCCAGAAGAGTGTTCAAGACATCCTTTTATTTACTTTTATTAAAACACTGTTTTGAAAGAAATGTACAAATACATGCATTTACTGGAAGGCAATTTAATTTGGTTTTATTTCCAGTGTGTTGCTGAGGTCATTTTGAGGCACACTCCCTCATGCACTTTAGTCCCATAATGGTTAGAGATGCACCGATTACAATTTTCTAGGCCGATTCCGAGTTTGACCTGCCGATACCGATTTTAGCCGATTCCGATTTCATTTTTTTCTAACCACTTTACAGCACACACAAATATTTATTTTCTATTTTTTTTTTTTTATAAAACACCATATACTTCTACCCAAACTGAATAATAAAAACAAGTTTAAATGGGTGAATTTTCTATAAATATGTTTGAGTCTTCTTCATTTTCTTTTCTGACATAGCCTACTCCAGTTCTTGTTAAAACACACTAGACATGCAAATTGTGCATTTTGGCCACTTTTTGTGTGAAATCATATTTATTTTGCCCATCAAAAAAAGTGTGCTTTCACTTTAATTGAGTGTGAGCAGCGCAGCAAAAATAGACTCTGTGCCGAAACCGCTTCACTGCTGCTCACGCGACGCTCCTGCTTGACGCTCTGCTCCCGCTCCCAGTGTGATGCATTCACTGATTAACATGCACGCTGAAAAAAATACACGCCTCTCACGCTTGCGGTGTGAAACGGCCGTAATTCACGAGGTTTTCTACATGTGCGTTCCGTGTGCACGTGTGATGCTGATGTTAATCATGCAGCGCCCGAGTGCGTTTGACCGGTATAAAATCGGCATATGTCAGACTGACCGGCCGATCGCCGGTCATGGCCGATCACGTGAAAATCGTCCAATTCCGGTCCCAAGCCGATCAATCGGTGCATCTCTAATAATGGCCTTATTAGATCTCAGTTGTTGAGCCTTTTTTTACCATTTGCAAAATAAAAATTGCCCTTTCAGTTTAATTTTGTTAGTTTTTATTGGCTGTCTAGTTGCATTTCTTCATCTAATTGCCCTTTAACTAGTCTTCTATGAAGTGTAAAACTTGCTGATCTTTGATCACTGAATTTTCTCCAACCAGGTTCATTTTGCACCACATGTGTATATGTTGGTTGATATAGCAACAGCACATTGTAGCACTATTTCCTTAGGTGTGCGTATTACTTTTACAGGTTTAGTGGCAGCAAAAAGATGCACAATCATTTGTGAATTCACTCTTTAATGTAGAATAGTTGATTTGGTTTAGTATGGTTAACTCTAATACAGGTACTCCTGCTATGTGTGGAGTTAATAGTGATGTCCATTTAAACCCAGTTTGTCCTCATAATCAAGGGTTAGTCAGGTGTTTGTGTGTGTTTGAGAGGTCCAGTTAAACCCAAAATGTCCTCATAATCAAGGGTTAGTCAGGTGTTTGTGTGTGTTTGTGAGGTCCAGTTAAACCCAAAATGTCCTCATAATCAAGGGTTAGTTAGGTGTTTGTGTGTGTTTGAGAGTGTGTGTGAGTGAGGTCCAGTTAAACCCAAAATGTCCTCATAATCAAGGGTTAGTTAGGTGTTTGAGAGTGTGTGTGTGAGTGAGGTCCAGTTAAACCCAAAATGTCCTCATAATCAAGGGTTAGTTAGGTGTTTGTGTGTGTTTGAGAGTGTGTGTGAGTGAGGTCCAGTTAAACCCAAAATGTCCTCATAATCAAGGGTTAGTCAGGTGTTTGTGTGTGTTTGTGAGGTCCAGTTAAACCCAAAATGTCCTCATAATCAAGGGTTAGTTAGGTGTTTGTGTGTGTTTGTGAGGTCCAGTTAAACCCAAAATGTCCTCATAATCAAGGGTTAGTTAGGTGTTTGTGTGTGTTTGTGAGGTCCAGTTAAACCCAAAATGTCCTCATAATCAAGGGTTAGTTAGGTGTTTGTGTGTGTTTGTGAGGTCCAGTTAAACCCAAAATGTCCTCATAATCAAGGGTTAGTTAGGTGTTTGTGTGTGTTTGTGAGGTCCAGTTAAACCCAAAATGTCCTCATAATCAAGGGTTAGTCAGGTGTTTGTGTGTGTTTGTGAGGTCCAGTTAAACCCAAAATGTCCTCATAATCAAGGGTTAGTTAGGTGTTTGTGTGTGTTTGAGTGTGTGTGTGAGTGAGGTCCAGTTAAACCCAAAATGTCCTCATAATCAAGGGTTAGTTAGGTGTTTGAGAGTGTGTGTGAGGTGAGGTCCAGTTAAACCCAAAATGTCCTCATAATCAAGGGTTAGTTAGGTGTTTGAGAGTGTGTGTGAGGTGAGGTCCAGTTAAACCCAAAATGTCCTCATAATCAAGGGTTAGTTAGGTGTTTGAGAGTGTGTGTGAGGTGAGGTCCAGTTAAACCCAAAATGTCCTCATAATCAAGGGTTAGTCAGGTGTTTGTGTGTGTATGCATGATTCATATGGTTACTGATGTCCAGTTAAACCCAAATGGTCAGCAATGTTCATTTAGATACTAATAGCAAGTCTTGAACAATCTTCTCTTTTGACATTAACAAAACCCAAACCCAATCAACTGGAAATATTTAGCTTTATTCAAAACTATCTTTAGACAAAACTTCTTAAAATCTAATTAATAAATTAAGACTGACATTCAAGGTTCAATTATGAAAAATACTTGTGGGTGAATGCATTTGTCAGTGATGGTTAAATAGTAAACTCTCCTTTTGGTTTTTTAATTTCTTAATTTTTAAAGCTAAAATATTTCCGTATTTCACTTTCCCTCTTCTCTCTTTGCTCTTCACTCACTTCACACCTGCTAAATCTCACATTACAAACTCAGGTTAGTTTTCTGAAATCTCTCTTAAAGTTTAAGCCAGGTTGAACAATTGCTGATAATTTCTTGTTTTGTTTTTCTATATGCTGGTATTGAAACAAACTTAAGTGATGCGGCACTCTCATGGGTAAAGTTAGTCCAGGTTATACCAGGTTAGTCCTCATAATTAAGGGTTAGGTGTGTGTGTGTATGTGTGAGATGTCCAGATAAACCGGGGTTGTCCTCATAATTAAGGGTCAGGTGTGTGTGTGTGTGTATGTATGTGAGTGATGTCCAGATAAACCAGGGTAGTCCTCATAAATCATAATTAAATCAGGAAACGCCCACTCCTGCCCTGTCCTTACAGTGCTTTAGTTTGTCAGGTCTTCATATTACCAGACTGTTTCATTAGAATTAAATTCTGAGCAGTCAGATTTTTACCCCATGCCTTAAGGAGCAGTTTAATATTTCTTATTAATCTCTATGACAAAGGGAAAGGTGGGTCCCCATAAACCAGGATGGAACTTTTTAGGGGGAAAAGTCTTTATAAACCACCCGTACCAGTATGTGTGTGTGTGTGTGTGTGTGTGTGTCTGAGTGGACCAGGTGAGTTCAGACGGGAGAGTGTGTGTGTGTGTGTGTGTGTGTGTGTGTGTGTGTGTGTGTGTTCTTGATCCTCACACACATCTCTCTCTCTCTCTCTCTCTCAGAGTTAAAGGTGGAGGTCAGTCGGCCGCTGAGGGTCAGTCCCACACTGGCTAAAATCGAGCAGGCCAAAGTCTTCTGGAAGAAACTCTTTCCTGAGAGTGATGGCGAATCACAGCCCAGAACACCGCCAGGCTCCGCCCACTCCTGCAGTGAAGCCCCGCCCACAGCTGATCTGCTGCTGCGCTCCCTGCAGACGCCGGTTCCCTTCCAGAAGATGGCGCTGCGCACCGTGCAGATGGTGGTGTGTGTGGAGATGGAGTCGCACGCGGCGCGGCCCAGTCTGAGTGTGTGTGTGTCGGCCATGACAGGCGCGCTGGCGCTGAAGAACGCCGGCAAACCCGCAGGTCAGTGCAGTTACTGCTCTTGATTACGCCTTTAATCCAGCGCAGGCTCCGGGCCTGTTACCCACAGTGCACTGTGGCAGATCATCAGAGCGTTTGCTTTAGTTACGCTGACCGGAAATCCAGTTAATCTCTCTGAGCCTATAACAGGGCTGAGCGGAGGAGGCAGTTCCCTTCGTGTGCACTGGTGTGTGTGTGTGTGTGTGTGTGCAGCAGATCGGGTGTCGGAAGAATCCCCCATGATGCATTTGCTTACTATGATCTTCTGATAAAGGGCACTCCAAAAATAATATTCTTACTTAGTATTTTGTCTTGTTTTCCAATACAAATTTCTAAACATTCTTTAATCAAGATTTAAAAAGAAGGTCTCTGTGGTCATTAAAAATCCCAGGATGTCCTCCGGAAGAAGAGTAGGGGTGTAACCCCGGCGTCCTGGCCGAATCAGCCCAGCGGCCGCCTAATCATCCCTATATACACTGATTGGGTTCATCACTCGCTCTCCTCTCCACCAGTGAGCTGGTGTGTGTGTGTGTGTGTGTGAGTGTGTGTGAGAGTATGTGTGTGTTGTGTGTGTTCTGGCGCAGTATGGCTGCCATCGCATCATCAGGTGAAGCTGCACATATTCACTTTTATTATGAATATACATTTGACTAATTATGCCACCCTCTAAAGTATTTAATCAGGTAGAAATTTGAGTAAAAATATTTCTGATCCAGTAAATTTGGAATGACTGGAAAAGTCACGTGAATGAGTTCTCAGTTATTTTCGTGTGTGTGTGTGTTTGATCACATCAGCACTGGTACTAGTGAACAGCAGTGGAAGTGAGAGTGTGTGTGTGTGTGTGTGTGTGTATTCTCTGTGCGCTCCGTCCATCTGCTCAACAGATGCTTCATAGAGTTTCTCCAGATAAAGTGATTGTTGAGAATTTTAATTAAAACCTCAACAATTTGCACTTGTTTACTGGATTGGACATAACTGCAGCATGAGGCATGCGACGGCCTCGAGCCACACGGACTCTCTCTCTCCGCCCAGAGTTTGATGTGCTTTTATTAAACACAGTCGACACAGAGTTTGGCCAAACACTGGTAAACAGCAGACGAGGATGTGAGCGTTTGTGTTGGTGTGGAAATAACAGAGCGCTGTGAGTTTCTGGAGTCCGGCATGCGTGTGTGTGTGTGTTTGCACATACTTAACCTTATTTTGGGGACAAATTTGTGCACAGAAGTGAGCTAAACCTGACAAAAACTACTCTTTTGAGGATCTTCTCCTTTGTAAAAATGTCATAAAAATAAAGTAAATATAGTTTACTTCAGTAAACATGTATGAGTGTGTGTGTGAGCGAGTGTGTGTGGGCGAGTGTGTGTGAGAGTGTACGAGTGCGTATGAAAGTTTGTGAGTGTGTGTGTGTGACTGTGAAAGTGCGTGCAGGAATGCGTACGAGTGTGTGTGTGTGCAAGTGTGTGTGATTTGCAAGTGCGTTTGAGTGTGCGGGTGTGTGCAAGTGTTTGAGTGAGTGTGTGTGTGTGTGTGTGTGTGTGTGAGTGTGTGTTTGTGTGTGTGAGAGAGTGAGTGTGTGTGTGTATGTGTGTGTGTGTGTGTGTACGAGTGCGTTAGTGTGTGTGTGTGACTGTACGAGTCCATGTGAGTGCGAGTGTGTATGCAAGTGTATGAGTGAGTGTGTGTGTGTGTGTGAGTGCGTGTGCAAGTGTGTGTTCACTGTTATTTATGACGTGTCATGCTGCTGCCAGACCGAAACCACACACTCCTAAATCTCTCCTGTCGATCACTGAGCCAGAGATGAGCCACAGAGTGTGTGCCAGATGGAGACGTGTGTCTGTGGACGATCCATCAGAGGAAGTGAATCTTGTGTGTCCGCAACACACTCAGACACCTGGTCACCAACAGCAGATACACACTCAGACACCTGGGCACGAACAGCAGATACACACTCAGACACCTGGTCACCAACAGCAGATACACACTCAGACACCTGGTCACCAACAGCAGATACACACTCAGACACCTGGTCACCAACAGCAGATACACACTCAGACACCTGGTCACCAACAGCAGATACACACTCAGACACCTGGTCACGAACAGCAGATACACACTCAGACACCTGGTCGCGAACAGCAGATACACACTCAGACACCTGGTCACCAACAGCAGATACACACTCAGACACCTGGTCACCAACAGCAGATTCACACTCAGACACCTGGTCACCAACAGCAGATACACACTCAGACACCTGGTCACCAACAGCAGATTCACACTCAGACACCTGGTCACCAACAGCAGATACACACTCAGACACCTGGGCTCGAACAGCAGATACACACTCAGACACCTGGTCACCAACAGCAGATACACACTCAGACACCTGGTCACCAACAGCAGATTCACACTCAGACACCTGGTCACCAACAGCAGATACACACTCAGACACCTGGTCACCAACAGCAGATACACACTCAGACACCTGGGCACGAACAGCAGATACACACTCAGACACCTGGTCACGAACAGCAGATACACACTCAGACACCTGGTCACCAACAGCAGATACACACTCAGACACCTGGTCACCAACAGCAGATACACACTCAGACACCTGGGCACGAACAGCAAATACACACTCAGACACCTGGGCACGAACAGCAGATACACACTCAGACACCTGGTCACCAACAGCAGATACACACTCAGACACCTGGGCACGAACAGCAAATACACACTCAGACACCTGGTCACCAACAGCAGATACACACTCAGACACCTGGTCACGAACAGCAGATTCACACTCAGACACCTGGTCACGAACAGCAGATACACACTCAGACACCTGGTCACCAACAGCAGATACACACTCAGACACCTGGGCACGAACAGCAGATACACACTCAGACACCTGGGCACGAACAGCAGATACACACTCAGACACCTGGGCACGAACAGCAGATACACACTCAGACACCTGGTCACGAACAGCAGATACACACTCAGACACCTGGTCACGAACAGCAGATTCACACTCAGACACCTGGTCACCAACAGCAGATACACACTCAGACACCTGGTCACCAACAGCAGATACACACTCAGACACCTGGTCACCAACAGCAGATACACACTCAGACACCTGGTCACGAACAGCAGATACACACTCAGACACCTGGTCGCGAACAGCAGATACACACTCAGACACCTGGGCACGAACAGCAGATACACACTCAGACACCTGGGCACGAACAGCAAATACACACTCAGACACCTGGTCACGAACAGCAGATACACACTCAGACACCTGGTCACGAACAGCAGATTCACACTCAGACACCTGGGCACGAACAGCAGATACACACTCAGACACCTGGTCACCAACAGCAGATACACACTCAGACACCTGGTCGCGAACAGCAGATACACACTCAGACACCTGGGCACGAACAGCAGATACACACTCAGGCACCTGGGCACGAACAGCAAATACACACTCAGACACCTGGGCACGAACAGCAGATACACACTCAGACACCTGGTCACGAACAGCAGATACACACTCAGACACCTGGGCACGAACAGCAGATACACACTCAGACACCTGGTCACGAACAGCAGATACACACTCAGACACCTGGTCACGAACAGCAGATTCACACTCAGACACCTGGGCACGAACAGCAGATACACACTCAGACACCTGGTCACCAACAGCAGATACACACTCAGACACCTGGTCGCGAACAGCAGATACACACTCAGACACCTGGGCACGAACAGCAGATACACACTCAGACACCTGGGCACGAACAGCAAATACACACTCAGACACCTGGGCACGAACAGCAGATACACACTCAGACACCTGGTCACGAACAGCAGATACACACTCAGACACCTGGTCACGAACAGCAGATACACACTCAGACACCTGGTCGCGAACAGCAGATACACACTCAGACACCTGGTCACGAACAGCAGATACACACTCAGACACCTGGTCACCAACAGCAGATACACACTCAGACACCTGGTCACCAACAGCAGATACACACTCAGACACCTGGGCACGAACAGCAGATACACACTCAGACACCTGGGCGCGAACAGCAGATACACACTCAGACACCTGGTCACCAACAGCAGATTCACACTCAGACACCTGGGCGCGAACAGCAGATACACACTCAGACACCTGGTCACGAACAGCAGATACACACTCAGACACCTGGTCACGAACAGCAGATTCACACTCAGACACCTGGGCACGAACAGCAGATACACACTCAGACACCTGGGCACGAACAGCAGATACACACTCAGACACCTGGGCACGAACAGCAAATACACACTCAGACACCTGGTCACGAACAGCAGATACACACTCAGACACCTGGTCACGAACAGCAGATTCACACTCAGACACCTGGGCACGAACAGCAGATACACACTCAGACACCTGGTCACCCACAGCAGATACACACTCAGACACCTGGTCGCGAACAGCAGATACACACTCAGACACCTGGGCACGAACAGCAGATACACACTCAGACACCTGGGCATGAACAGCAAATACACACTCAGACACCTGGGCACGAACAGCAGATACACACTCAGACACCTGGTCACGAACAGCAGATACACACTCAGACACCTGGTCACGAACAGCAGATACACACTCAGACACCTGGTCGCGAACAGCAGATACACACTCAGACACCTGGTCACCAACAGCAGATACACACTCAGACACCTGGTCACCAACAGCAGATACACACTCAGACACCTGGGCACGAACAGCAGATACACACTCAGACACCTGGGCGCGAACAGCAGATACACACTCAGACACCTGGTCACCAACAGCAGATTCACACTCAGACACCTGGGCGCGAACAGCAGATACACACTCAGACACCTGGTCACGAACAGCAGATACACACTCAGACACCTGGTCACGAACAGCAGATTCACACTCAGACACCTGGGCACGAACAGCAGATACACACTCAGACACCTGGTCACCAACAGCAGATACACACTCAGACACCTGGGCACCAACAGCAGACACACACTCAGACACCTGGGCACGAACAGCAGATACACACTCAGACACCTGGTCACAAACAGCAGATACACACTCAGACACCTGGTCACCAACAGCAGATACACACTCAGACACCTGGGCACGAACAGCAGATACACACTCAGACACCTGGGCGCGAACAGCAGATACACACTCAGACACCTGGTCACCAACAGCAGATTCACACTCAGACACCTGGGCGCGAACAGCAGATACACACTCAGACACCTGGTCACGAACAGCAGATACACACTCAGACACCTGGTCACCAACAGCAGATTCACACTCAGACACCTGGGCACGAACAGCAGATACACACTCAGACACCTGGGCGCGAACAGCAGATACACACTCAGACACCTGGTCACCAACAGCAGATTCACACTCAGACACCTGGGCACGAACAGCAGATACACACTCAGACACCTGGTCACGAACAGCAGATACACACTCAGACACCTGGTCACCAACAGCAGATACACACTCAGACACCTGGTCACCAACAGCAGATACACACTCAGACACCTGGTCACCAACAGCAGATACACACTCAGACACCTGGTCACCAACAGCAGATACACACTCAGACACCTGGTCACGAACAGCAGATACACACTCAGACACCTGGTCACCAACAGCAGATACACACTCAGACACCTGGTCACCAACAGCAGATACACACTCAGACACCTGGTCACCAACAGCAGATACACACTCAGACACCTGGTCACCAACAGCAGATACACACTCAGACACCTGGGCACGAACAGCAAATACACACTCAGACACCTGGTCACCAACAGCAGATACACACTCAGACACCTGGTCACGAACAGCAGATACACACTCAGACACCTGGTCACCAACAGCAGATACACACTCAGACACCTGGTCACCAACAGCAGATACACACTCAGACACCTGGGCACGAACAGCAGATACACACTCAGACACCTGGGCACGAACAGCAGATACACACTCAGACACCTGGTCACCAACAGCAGATACACACTCAGACACCTGGGCACGAACAGCAGATACACACTCAGACACCTGGGCACGAACAGCAGATACACACTCAGACACCTGGTCACCAACAGCAGATACACACTCAGACACCTGGTCACCAACAGCAGATACACACTCAGACACCTGGGCACGAACAGCAGATACACACTCAGACACCTGGTCACCAACAGCAGATACACACTCAGACACCTGGTCACCAACAGCAGATACACACTCAGACACCTGGTCACGAACAGCAGATACACACTCAGACACCTGGTCACCAACAGCAGATACACACTCAGACACCTGGTCACCAACAGCAGATACACACTCAGACACCTGGTCACCAACAGCAGATACACACTCAGACACCTGGTCACCAACAGCAGATACACACTCAGACACCTGGGCACGAACAGCAAATACACACTCAGACACCTGGTCACCAACAGCAGATACACACTCAGACACCTGGTCACCAACAGCAGATTCACACTCAGACACCTGGGCACGAACAGCAGATACACACTCAGACACCTGGGCACGAACAGCAGATACACACTCAGACACCTGGTCACCAACAGCAGATACACACTCAGACACCTGGTCACCAACAGCAGATACACACTCAGACACCTGGTCACCAACAGCAGATACACACTCAGACACCTGGTCACCAACAGCAGATACACACTCAGACACCTGGTCACCAACAGCAGATTCACACTCAGACACCTGGTCACCAACAGCAGATACACACTCAGACACCTGGGCACGAACAGCAGATACACACTCAGACACCTGGTCACCAACAGCAGATACACACTCAGACACCTGGTCACCAACAGCAGATACACACTCAGACACCTGGTCACCAACAGCAGATACACACTCAGACACCTGGTCACCAACAGCAGATTCACACTCAGACACCTGGTCACCAACAGCAGATACACACTCAGACACCTGGGCACGAACAGCAGATACACACTCAGACACCTGGTCACGAACAGCAGATACACACTCAGACACCTGGTCACGAACAGCAGATTCACACTCAGACACCTGGTCACCAACAGCAGATACACACTCAGACACCTGGTCACCAACAGCAGATACACACTCAGACACCTGGTCACGAACAGCAGATACACACTCAGACACCTGGTCACGAACAGCAGATACACACTCAGACACCTGGTCACCAACAGCAGATACACAGTCAGACACCTGGTCACCAACAGCAGATACACACTCAGACACCTGGTCACGAACAGCAGATACACACTCAGACACCTGGTCACGAACAGCAGATTCACACTCAGACACCTGGTCACCAACAGCAGATACACACTCAGACACCTGGTCACCAACAGCAGATACACACTCAGACACCTGGGCATGAACAGCAGATACACACTCAGACACCTGGGGACCAACAGCAGATACACACTCAGACACCTGGGCACCAACAGCAGATACACACTCAGACACCTGGTCACGAACAGCAGATACACACTCAGACACCTGGTCACCAACAGCAGATACACACTCAGACACCTGGTCACCAACAGCAGATACACACTCAGACACCTGGTCACGAACAGCAGATACACACTCAGACACCTGGTCACGAACAGCAGATACACACTCAGACACCTGGTCACGAACAGCAGATACACACTCAGACACCTGGTCACCAACAGCAGATACACACTCAGACACCTGGTCATGAACAGCAGATACACACTCAGACACCTGGTCACGAACAGCAGATACACACTCAGACACCTGGTCACCAACAGCAGATACACACTCAGACACCTGGTCACGAACAGCAGATACACACTCAGACACCTGGTCACCAACAGCAGATACACACTCAGACACCTGGTCACGAACAGCAGATACACACTCAGACACCTGGTCACCAACAGCAGATACACAATCAGACACCTGGTCACCAACAGCAGATTCACACTCAGACACCTGGTCACGAACAGCAGATTCACACTCAGACACCTGGTCACGAACAGCAGATTCACACTCAGACACCTGGTTGCGAACAGCAGATACACACTCAGACACCTGGTCACCAACAGCAGATACACACTCAGACACCTGGTCACGAACAGCAGATACACACTCAGACACCTGGGCACGAACAGCAGATACACACTCAGACACCTGGGCACGAACAGCAGATACACACTCAGACACCTGGTCACCAACAGCAGATACACACTCAGACACCTGGTCATGAACAGCAGATACACACTCAGACACCTGGTCACGAACAGCAGATACACACTCAGACACCTGGTCACGAACAGCAGATACACACTCAGACACCTGGTCACGAACAGCAGATACACACTCAGACACCTGGTTACCAACAGCAGATACACACTCAGACACCTGGTCACGAACAGCAGATACACACTCAGACACCTGGTCACGAACAGCAGATACACACTCAGACACCTGGTCACGAACAGCAGATACACACTCAGACACCTGGTCACGAACAGCAGATACACACTCAGACACCTGGTCACGAACAGCAGATACACACTCAGACACCTGGTCACCAACAGCAGATACACACTCAGACACCTGGTCACCAACAGCAGATACACACTCAGACACCTGGTCACCAACAGCAGATACACACTCAGACACCTGGTCACCAACAGCAGATACACACTCAGACACCTGGTCACCAACAGCAGATACACACTCAGACACCTGGTCAGGAACAGCAGATTCACACTCAGACACCTGGTCACCAACAGCAGATACACACTCAGACACCTGGTCACCAACAGCAGATACACACTCAGACACCTGGTCACGAACAGCAGATACACACTCAGACACCTGGTCACCAACAGCAGATACACACTCAGACACCTGGTCACAAACAGCAGATACACACTCAGACACCTGGTCACCAACAGCAGATACACACTCAGACACCTGGTCACCAACAGCAGATACACACTCAGACACCTGGTCACCAACAGCAGATACACACTCAGACACCTGGTCACGAACAGCAGATACACACTCAGACACCTGGTCACCAACAGCAGATACACACTCAGACACCTGGTCACGAACAGCAGATACACACTCAGACACCTGGTCACCAACAGCAGATACACACTCAGACACCTGGTCACGAACAGCAGATTCACACTCAGACACCTGGTCACGAACAGCAGATACACACTCAGACACCTGGGCACGAACAGCAGATACACACTCAGACACCTGGTCACCAACAGCAGATACACACTCAGACACCTGGTCATGAACAGCAGATACACACTCAGACACCTGGTCACGAACAGCAGATACACACTCAGACACCTGGTCACGAACAGCAGATACACACTCAGACACCTGGTCACCAACAGCAGATACACACTCAGACACCTGGTCACCAACAGCAGATACACACTCAGACACCTGGTCACGAACAGCAGATACACACTCAGACACCTGGTCACGAACAGCAGATACACACTCAGACACCTGGTCACGAACAGCAGATACACACTCAGACACCTGGTCACCAACAGCAGATACACACTCAGACACCTGGTCACGAACAGCAGATTCACACTCAGACACCTGGTCACCAACAGCAGATACACACTCAGACACCTGGTCACCAACAGCAGATACACACTCAGACACCTGGTCACGAACAGCAGATACACACTCAGACACCTGGTCACCAACAGCAGATACACACTCAGACACCTGGTCACGAACAGCAGATACACACTCAGACACCTGGTCACGAACAGCAGATACACACTCAGACACCTGGTCACCAACAGCAGATACACAGTCAGACACCTGGTCACCAACAGCAGATACACACTCAGACACCTGGTCACGAACAGCAGATACACACTCAGACACCTGGTCACCAACAGCAGATACACAGTCAGACACCTGGTCACCAACAGCAGATACACACTCAGACACCTGGTCACGAACAGCAGATTCACACTCAGACACCTGGTCACGAACAGCAGATACACACTCAGACACCTGGTCACCAACAGCAGATACACACTCAGACACCTGGTCACCAACAGCAGATACACACTCAGACACCTGGGCACGAACAGCAGATACACACTCAGACACCTGGTCGCGAACAGCAGATACACACTCAGACACCTGGTCACGAACAGCAGATACACACTCAGACACCTGGTCACCAACAGCAGATACACACTCAGACACCTGGTCACCAACAGCAGATACACACTCAGACACCTGGGCACGAACAGCAGATACACACTCAGACACCTGGTCGCGAACAGCAGATACACACTCAGACACCTGGTCACGAACAGCAGATACACACTCAGACACCTGGTCACCAACAGCAGATACACAATCAGACACCTGGTCACGAACAGCAGATTCACACTCAGACACCTGGTCACGAACAGCAGATACACACTCAGACACCTGGTCACGAACAGCAGATACACACTCAGACACCTGGTCACCAACAGCAGATACACACTCAGACACCTGGTCACCAACAGCAGATACACACTCAGACACCTGGTCACCAACAGCAGATACACACTCAGACACCTGGTCACCAACAGCAGATACACACTCAGACACCTGGTCACCAACAGCAGATACACACTCAGACACCTGGTCACCAACAGCAGATACACACTCAGACACCTGGTCACCAACAGCAGATACACACTCAGACACCTGGTCACGAACAGCAGATTCACACTCAGACACCTGGTCACGAACAGCAGATACACACTCAGACACCTGGTCACGAACAGCAGATACACACTCAGACACCTGGTCACGAACAGCAGATACACACTCAGACACCTGGTCACCAACAGCAGATACACACTCAGACACCTGGTCACGAACAGCAGATTCACACTCAGACACCTGGTCACCAACAGCAGATACACACTCAGACACCTGGTCACCAACAGCAGATACACACTCAGACACCTGGTCACCAACAGCAGATACACACTCAGACACCTGGTCACGAACAGCAGATACACACTCAGACACCTGGTCACCAACAGCAGATACACACTCAGACACCTGGTCACCAACAGCAGATACACACTCAGACACCTGGTCACCAACAGCAGATACACACTCAGAAACCCGGTCACGAACAGCAGATACACACTCAGACACCAGGTCACCAACAGCAGATACACACTCAGACACCTGGTCACGAACAGCAGATACACACTCACGTGAAGGACAGCAGTCGCAAACACATGATCCCTGTCTGATTGTGCTGCTTTAAGTCTCCTTCAGAGTTAGGGTCAGCGAACACAGATCTGTGAGTGTGATCTCTGTCTGTCGCTGTTCTCTCTCCAGACGGGTTTAAGGAGGTCAGTCTGTCGGTTCAGTGTGAGGACGTGTTGGTGCGAACGGGTCTGAAGGACCGAAGCTCTGTGTTTGTGGGACCATTTTCCTGCAGTGGGGATCTGGAGGCTCATTGGTGCAGACACAGCGGAAGCTCCGCCCCCGATTCACCTGGACCCCCGAGAGTGCTGATTGACATGAAGGGAGGACTGCTGCAGGTAACAGGACACATGCTTCTGTTTGCATGTCCTCTCACTCTCCACAAGTGTGTGTCCTGCATGCCGTTCTGTTGAACACAACATGTGCTCGTCTCCGTAAACTCTGAGTGTGGCCGCTGAACACGCAGAAATCCCCTAATGTTCCTGTTCACTGTTAGTCAGAGACCATTAGTCAGAATCATTTTGAGTCAGAGATTCCAGCGGATTCAGGCCAAGCACTCACACACAAACACACACACACACATACACCTACGTAGCTATCTAACTGGAGAAATTGCATAGACTTGTATTGTTTTTATATACAGCTAGTTATAAATTCTGTTACATAAACCTAACCCACACACTAAACCTCACAGAAAACTTTCTGTACATCTGTCTGTCATCTGTCTGTCTGTCTGTCGTCTGTCTGTCTGTCACAGGTGTTTTGGGGGCAGCAGCAGTTTAACTGTTTGTCTGAGATTCAAGAGGAGCTGCAGAACTACTGGAGTCAGATTAGCAGAACGGAGGCGGAGTCTAGCGATAAGCCCCTCCTCTCTACTCCCCCGCTCACCCCTCGCCCTGCCCAATCAGAACACTCATCTGATGACCTGCGCACAGGCCTCTTCCAGTACATCCAGGACTCAGGTATCACACGCACACATGTGTTACAGCTTCATAAACTTTCATAAGTGTGTGTGGTGACATCTGTCTGCCCATCTCTCAGCGTGCCAGAAGCTGCCGTTTCCTCATGAGGTGGTGTTCTGGAGGGAGACGGAGGAGTCTTCAGGCGTGATGCTGTGGCGATATCCTGAACCACGCGTGATCACGTTCCTCAGAATCACACCTGTTCCCTTCAACACCACCGACGACCCGGACATCAGCACGGCCGATCTCGGAGATGTACTGCAGGTGAACACTACATTAGTGCTGGAGGTGAACACTGCATTAGTGCTGCATTAGTGCTGCAGATGAACACTGCATTAGTGCTGCAGATGAACACTGCATTAGTCCTGCATTAGTGCTGCATTAGTCCTGCATTAGTGCTGCAGGTGAGCGCTGCATTAGTCCTGAATTAGTGCTGCATTAATCCTGGATTAGTGTTGCATTAGTCCTGCATTAGTGCTGCATTAGTCCTGCATTAGTGCTGCATTAGTCCTGCATTAGTGCTGCAGGTGAGCGCTGCATTAGTCCTGAATTAGTGCTGCATTAGTCCTGCATTAGTGCTGCATTAATCCTGCATTAGTGTTGCATTAGTCCTGCATTAGTCCTGCATTAGTCCTGCATTAGTGCTGCATTAGTCCTGCATTAGTGCTGCATTAGTGCTGCAGATGAATACTGCATTAGTCCTGCATTAGTCCTGAATTAGTGCTGCATTAGTGCTGCAGATGAACGTTGCATTAGTGCTGCAGGTGAGCACTGCATTTGTCCTGCAATAGTGCTGCATTAGTGCTGCAGGTGAGCGCTGCATTAGTACTGCAATAGTGCTGCAGATGAACGCTGCATTAGTGGTGCATTAGTGCTGCATCAGTGCTGCGGGTGAGCGCTGCATTAGTGCTGCAATAGTGCTGCATTAGTGCTGCAGATGAACGCTACATTAGTGCTGCATTAGTCCTGCAATAGTGCTGCAGATGAATGCTGCATTAGTGCTGCAGATGAACGCTACATTAGTGCTGCATTAGTGCTGCAGATGAACCCTGCATTAGTCCTGCATTAGTGCTGCAGATGAACGCTGCATTAGTGCTGCATTAGTGCTGCAGGTGAGCGCTGCATTAGTCCTGCAATAGTGCTGCATTAGTGCTGCAGGTGAGCGCTACATTAGTGCTGCATTAGTCCTGCATTAGTGCTGCAGATGAACGCTGCATTAGTCCTGCATTAGTGCTGCAGATGAACGCTGCATTAGTGCTGCATTAGTACTGCAGATGAACGCTGCATTAGTCCTGCATTAGTCCTGCATTAGTTCTGCAGATGAACTCTGCATTAGTGCTGCAGATGAACTCTGCATTAGTGCTGCAGGTGAGTGCTGCATTAGTCCTGCAGGTGAGTGCTGCATTAGTCCTGCATTAGTCCTGCAATAGTGCTGCAGATGAACGCTGGATTAGTGCTGCAGATGAACGCTGCATTAGTGCTGCATTAGTCCTGCATTAGTTCTACATTAGTTTTACATTAGTGCTGCATTAGTGCTGCATTAGTCCTGCATTAGTGCTGCAGGTGAGCGCTGCATTAGTCCTGCATTAGTGCTACCTTAGTGCTGCAGGTGAGCACTGCATTTGTCCCGCATTAGTGCTGCATTAGAGCTGCAGGTGAGCGCTGCATTAGTCCTGCATTAGTGCTGCAGGTGAGCGCTGCATTAGTCCTGCGTTAGTGCTGCATTAATCCTGCATTAGTGCTGCAGGTGAGTGCTGCATTAGTCCTGCATTAGTGTTGCATTAGTGCTGCATTAGTCCTGCATTAGTGCTGCAGGTGAGCGCTGCATTAGTCCTGCATTAGTGATGCGTTAGTACTGCATTAGTCCTGCATTAGCGCTGCATTAGTGCTGCGTTAGTCCTGCATTAGTTCTACATTAGTGCTGCATTAGTGCTGCATTAGTCCTGCATTAGTGCTGCAGGTGAGCGCTGCATTAGTCCCGCATTAGTGCTGCATTAGTCCTGCATTAGTGCTGCAGGTGAGCGCTGCATTAGTCCTGCATTAGTGCTGCAGGTGAGCACTGCATTAGTCCTGCATTAGTGCTGCATTAGTCCTGCATTAGTGCTGCAGGTGAGCGCTGCATTAGTCCTGAATTAGTGCTGCATTAATCCTGCATTAGTGTTGCATTAGTCCTGCATTAGTGCTGCATTAGTCCTGCATTAGTGCTGCATTAGTCCTGCATTAGTGCTGCAGGTGAGCGCTGCATTAGTCCTGAATTAGTGCTGCATTAATCCTGCATTAGTGTTGCATTAGTCCTGCATTAGTCCTGCATTAGTCCTGCATTAGTGCTGCATTAGTCCTGCATTAGTGCTGCATTAGTGCTGCAGATGAATACTGCATTAGTCCTGCATTAGTCCTGAATTAGTGCTGCATTAGTGCTGCAGATGAACGTTGCATTAGTGCTGCAGGTGAGCACTGCATTTGTCCTGCAATAGTGCTGCATTAGTGCTGCAGGTGAGCGCTGCATTAGTACTGCAATAGTGCTGCAGATGAACGCTGCATTAGTGCTGCATTAGTGCTGCATCAGTGCTGCGGGTGAGCGCTGCATTAGTGCTGCAATAGTGCTGCATTAGTGCTGCAGATGAACGCTACATTAGTGCTGCATTAGTCCTGCAATAGTGCTGCAGATGAATGCTGCATTAGTGCTGCAGATGAACGCTACATTAGTGCTGCATTAGTGCTGCAGATGAACCCTGCATTAGTCCTGCATTAGTGCTGCAGATGAACGCTGCATTAGTGCTGCATTAGTGCTGCAGGTGAGAGCTGCATTAGTCCTGCAATAGTGCTGCATTAGTGCTGCAGATGAGCGCTGCATTAGTCCTGCAATAGTACTGCATTAGTGCTGCAGATGAACGCTGCATTAGTGCTGCAGATGAACGCTACATTAGTGCTGCATTAGTCCTGCATTAGTGCTGCAGATGAACGCTGCATTAGTCCTGCATTAGTGCTGCAGATGAACGCCGCATTAGTGCTGCATTATTCCTGCATTAGTGCTGCAGATGAACGCTGCATTAGTCCTGCATTAGTTCTGCAGATGAACTCTGCATTAGTGCTGCAGATGAACTCTGCATTAGTGCTGCAGATGAACTCTGCATTAGTGCTGCAGGTGAGCACTGCATTAGTGCTGCAGGTGAGTGCTGCATTAGTCCTGCAGGTGAGTGCTGCATTAGTCCTGCATTAGTCCTGCAATAGTGCTGCAGATGAACGCTGCATTAGTGCTGCAGATGAACGCTGCATTAGTGCTGCAGATGAACGCTGGATTAGTGCTGCAGATGAACGCTGCATTAGTGCTGCATTAGTCCTGCATTAGTTCTACATTAGTTCTACATTAGTGCTGCATTAGTGCTGCATTAGTCCTGCATTAGTGCTGCAGGTGAGCGCTGCATTAGTCCTGCATTAGTGCTACATTAGTGCTGCAGGTGAGCACTGCATTAGTCCCGCATTAGTGCTGCATTAGAGCTGCACGTGAGCGCTGCATTAGTCCTGCATTAGTGCTGCAGGTGAGCGCTGCATTAGTCCTGCGTTAGTGCTGCAGGTGAGTGCTGCATTAGTCCTGCATTAGTGTTGCATTAGTCCTGCATTAGTGCTGCATTAGTCCTGCATTAGTGCTGCATTAGTCCTGCATTAGTGCTGCAGGTGAGCGCTGCATTAGTCCTGCATTAGTGATGCGTTAGTACTGCATTAGTCCTGCATTAGCGCTGCATTAGTCCTGCATTAGTCCTGCATTAGTGCTGCATTAGTCCTGCATTAGTGCTGCATTAATCCTGCATTAGTGCTGCAGGTGAGTGCTGCATTAGTCCTGCATTAGTGTTGCATTAGTGCTGCATTAGTCCTGCATTAGTGCTGCAGGTGAGCGCTGCATTAGTCCTGCATTAGTGATGCGTTAGTACTGCATTAGTCCTGCATTAGCGCTGCATTAGTGCTGCGTTAGTCCTGCATTAGTTCTACATTAGTGCTGCATTAGTGCTGCATTAGTCCTGCATTAGTGCTGCAGGTGAGCGCTGCATTAGTCCCGCATTAGTGCTGCATTAGTCCTGCATTAGTGCTGCAGGTGAGCGCTGCATTAGTCCTGCATTAGTGCTGCAGGTGAGCACTGCATTAGTCCTGCATTAGTGCTGCATTAGTCCTGCATTAGTGCTGCAGGTGAGCGCTGCATTAGTCCTGAATTAGTGCTGCATTAATCCTGCATTAGTGTTGCATTAGTCCTGCATTAGTGCTGCATTAGTCCTGCATTAGTGCTGCATTAGTCCTGCATTAGTGCTGCAGGTGAGCGCTGCATTAGTCCTGAATTAGTGCTGCATTAATCCTGCATTAGTGTTGCATTAGTCCTGCATTAGTCCTGCATTAGTCCTGCATTAGTGCTGCATTAGTCCTGCATTAGTGCTGCATTAGTGCTGCAGATGAATACTGCATTAGTCCTGCATTAGTCCTGAATTAGTGCTGCATTAGTGCTGCAGATGAACGTTGCATTAGTGCTGCAGGTGAGCACTGCATTTGTCCTGCAATAGTGCTGCATTAGTGCTGCAGGTGAGCGCTGCATTAGTACTGCAATAGTGCTGCAGATGAACGCTGCATTAGTGCTGCATTAGTGCTGCATCAGTGCTGCGGGTGAGCGCTGCATTAGTGCTGCAATAGTGCTGCATTAGTGCTGCAGATGAACGCTACATTAGTGCTGCATTAGTCCTGCAATAGTGCTGCAGATGAATGCTGCATTAGTGCTGCAGATGAACGCTACATTAGTGCTGCATTAGTGCTGCAGATGAACCCTGCATTAGTCCTGCATTAGTGCTGCAGATGAACGCTGCATTAGTGCTGCATTAGTGCTGCAGGTGAGAGCTGCATTAGTCCTGCAATAGTGCTGCATTAGTGCTGCAGATGAGCGCTGCATTAGTCCTGCAATAGTACTGCATTAGTGCTGCAGATGAACGCTGCATTAGTGCTGCAGATGAACGCTACATTAGTGCTGCATTAGTCCTGCATTAGTGCTGCAGATGAACGCTGCATTAGTCCTGCATTAGTGCTGCAGATGAACGCCGCATTAGTGCTGCATTATTCCTGCATTAGTGCTGCAGATGAACGCTGCATTAGTCCTGCATTAGTTCTGCAGATGAACTCTGCATTAGTGCTGCAGATGAACTCTGCATTAGTGCTGCAGATGAACTCTGCATTAGTGCTGCAGGTGAGCACTGCATTAGTGCTGCAGGTGAGTGCTGCATTAGTCCTGCAGGTGAGTGCTGCATTAGTCCTGCATTAGTCCTGCAATAGTGCTGCAGATGAACGCTGCATTAGTGCTGCAGATGAACGCTGCATTAGTGCTGCAGATGAACGCTGGATTAGTGCTGCAGATGAACGCTGCATTAGTGCTGCATTAGTCCTGCATTAGTTCTACATTAGTTCTACATTAGTGCTGCATTAGTGCTGCATTAGTCCTGCATTAGTGCTGCAGGTGAGCGCTGCATTAGTCCTGCATTAGTGCTACATTAGTGCTGCAGGTGAGCACTGCATTAGTCCCGCATTAGTGCTGCATTAGAGCTGCACGTGAGCGCTGCATTAGTCCTGCATTAGTGCTGCAGGTGAGCGCTGCATTAGTCCTGCGTTAGTGCTGCAGGTGAGTGCTGCATTAGTCCTGCATTAGTGTTGCATTAGTCCTGCATTAGTGCTGCATTAGTCCTGCATTAGTGCTGCATTAGTCCTGCATTAGTGCTGCAGGTGAGCGCTGCATTAGTCCTGCATTAGTGATGCGTTAGTACTGCATTAGTCCTGCATTAGCGCTGCATTAGTCCTGCATTAGTGCTGCGTTAGTCCTGCATTAGTTCTACATTAGTTCTACATTAGTCCTGCATTAGTGCTGCATTAGTCCTGCATTAGTGCTGCAGGTGAGCGCTGCATTAGTCCTGCATTAGTGCTGCATTAGTGCTGCAGGTGAGCACTGCATTAGTCCCGCATTAGTGCTGCATTAGTCCTGCATTAGTGCTGCAGGTGAGCGCTGCATTAGTCCTGCATTAGTGCTGCAGGTGAGCACTGCATTAGTCCTGCATTAGTGCTGCAGGTGAGCGCTGCATTAGTCCTGAATTAGTGCTGCATTAATCCTGCATTAGTGTTGCATTAGTCCTGCATTAGTGCTGCATTAGTCCTGCATTAGTGCTGCATTAGTCCTGCATTAGTGCTGCAGGTAAGCGCTGCATTAGTCCTGCATTAGTGCTGCATTAGTCCTGCATTAGTGCTGCAGGTGAGCGCTGCATTAGTCCTGAATTAGTGCTGCATTAATCCTGCATTAGTGTTGCATTAGTCCTGCATTAGTCCTGCATTAGTGCTGCATTAGTCCTGCATTAGTGCTGCAGGTGAGCGCTGCATTAGTCCTGCATTAGTGTTGCATTAGTCCTGCATTAGTGATGCGTTAGTACTGCATTAGTCCTGCATTAGCGCTGCATTAGTCCTGCATTAGTGCTGCAGGTTAGTGCTGCATTAGTCCTGCATTAGTGCTGCATTAGTCCTGCATTAGTCCTGTATTAGTGCTGCATTAGTGCTGCATTAGTCCTCTATTAGTCCTGCATTAGTGCTGCATTAGTCCTGCATTAGTGCTGCATTAGTCCTGCATTAGTGCTGCATTAGTCCTGCATTAGTGCTGCATTAGTCCTGCATTAGCCCTGCATTAGTCCTGCATTAGTGCTGCATTAGTGCTGCATTAGTCCTGCATTAGAGCTGCATTAGTCCTGCATTAGAGCTGCATTAGTGCTGCATTAATCCTGCATTAGAGCTGCATTAGTCCTGCATTACCCCTGCATTAGTCCTGCATTAGTGCTGTATTAGTGCTGCATTAGTCCCACATTAGTGCTGCATTAGTGCTGCTCTTGCTGATGACTGCATGAGTCAATCACTGTCGTCATTGACCTGAGAGCTGATTGGACCGTCACGGACATGCACACGTGCTGGACGCCTGTCTGCAGGAGTGTGCCCACAAACACAACACACACACACACACACAAGACCAGCTCATGATTCTTATTTAATTAT